>NW_007259478.1:402205-471219 GCF_000164805.1 Carlito syrichta
GCGTAGGCAACTTGGTGAGACCTCATCTCTACAATAAATAAAAAAATTAGCTGGGCATGATAGCATGCACCTGTAGTTCCAGTTACTTGGAAGGTTGAGGTGGAAGGATCGCCGGAGCCCAGCAGGTCAAGGTTGCGGTGGCCGGGAGCGGCCACTGGACTCCATTCTGGGTGACAGAGTGAGACTCCATCTCAAAAAAAAGAAATGTAACATATGCATTCTGTATAACTAAATGAACATGAGAATAGAAATATCTGTATAACTTGACTGTCAATTTATCTATTTTTATGTTTAAGTAATGTTTCATTGAAGGCAATGAACTGAATTTTAGATATGATAGGGTAAGTTCCACTCAAAACTAATTTAAAAACTGTTGATCACTTGTACTTCATTTAAAAATATGCATGATCTTTAGGGATTTATAAATTATCTAGGGGTCCAGAAGAATCATGATAGATAATAAAGAATAATTAAAGTATAAAGGACAGAAAAAATGCCATCTGTTTCTGAAATAAACTGTATCAATTACCTGAAACAATTTATAATTATTTTATTGAATTATCAGATAATCTCAACTTTTTAATATTGCCCCTTTATTCTTAAATTCATATATTTTCCATTATTCATTCATTCAGTTATGCAACAAAAGTAAATGTCTGACATGGAACAAACATGTTTTCTTGTGTTAGAGGTTGATAATAGAACAATAAATAAAACAGGCATGGCGTTCACCTTCACAAAGGCTAGAGTCTATCTGAAGGGGGACATTAAAGAAGTGATGATGTAAAAACTATATAGTTAGAATTGTTAGACATGCCATAATGAAAATGATTACTGGATGTTATTAGAATATATGATAGGGAAAACCAAATCTAAGTTAAGACTGGTAAATTGGGTAGTTTTTGAGTCAAAGGTGTGATGGTGCTGAGGTATTTTGTAGACAAAAGGTATTAGTCAAGCTATGTTTTATAACAGATAACCATATGATTAAAATACTGGGAAATAAGCATTAGGATAGTGTTAAGGACATGATTAGGTGACATTCATGTGAAGAATGCCTAATTGAAATTGCGTGTTATGGGATTCCTTAAGGTCGTACTTTATGAACAGTATAATTCGGTTATTTGAGAAAAGAAATGTGATGTTTCAGATTTGGAGAAAATGAGACATACAGATAAGACAAAGCAGTGCAATTATTGTTTTATAGCACTAGGTTATTCATGAAATTGGCAAGTAACGCTACTGGAAAAATAGGCAGAGCCAGAAAGTGTAAAGAGTCTTGATATGTCTTTCTTCACTGTGAATGCCAGATACTTCTGGTCTTGCTGTATAATCAGAGTTGTAACGTGTGTTTCAGTACAAGAGTCTCAGAGAGCAACTTAAAGATCTTAAAGGTTTTTCACAATGATTCTGAATTCCCTAGCATATTATAGCAGACATTTCCAGTGCATGAAGATACAAAGCATTTGTCAGTTTTTAATTTTGAATGTAACAGCAATTTACTGCCACCATGTGGAAGGCTTTAAGTTTAAATAAACATGAACACCTAACATGTTCTATCACATAGGATATTTTTTGGACCTACAATTAGAATGCTAATTTTTAAAGAAGTAAGGAAAAGTCCAATGAGTTTTTCAATGACGATCATCTGTATCCTCTGTGAGCTTAGATTTAAATCTGTGACATTAGATAAAATATTAAGCTACACCTAACTGCATTACAGTGCAGTGTGTGTTTGTGCTTAAGGCTGAATTTGTTCTGCTATTTATTCATTGTCCCATTTTCTTATTGTTTTTTATCACTTAGGTTCTTCCAGAATTCTGATCCTCCATTAGCAACTCTCCATTTGAATATCCTGCCTATCTTGTTAATCAAGTAAGAACTGATTTCTTATAAGTCATTATTTCTTACCCCTTCCACTAATATAATTTTAGCTTTGATTTCTTTCCTATAATATTAAACTATTTAGTTCTTTTAGGAATTGCCACACTGCTTTCCATAGAGGCTGAACTAGCTTACATTCCCACCAACAATGAAAAAACATTCCCTTTTCTCTACAGTCACGCCAGCACCTGTCCCATGGAATATTATGTAGCCATAAAGAAGAACAAAGTCATGGCTTTCATCGCAACTTGGATGAAGCTGAAGACCATCTTACTAAGTGAACTATCACGGGAACAAAGAACTGAAACCACATCTTCTTATTTTTAAGCTAGACCTGAACACTAGTCACATTAGCACAAGGGTGGAATCAGCAGTTGCTGGGCCCTGCTAGGGGAAAGAGGGGAAAGAAGGAAGGACACATGACAATACAATGGGCACCTGGTCCATTACTAGGGGCAGCAAGGGTCAGCTAGTAGCCCAAACTTCTCCTGCATACAGCCTGCTTATGCAGCAAATCTTCACTTGTACCCCATAACTCTAAAATAAAAATTTTAAGGATATTAAACAATTTAATAAAATTTTTCTTTGTATCACCTTGGACTATGTATGACCTCTCTTGTAGGAGAAACATACCTAATTGAACCTGCAGTGTTCTATAACCAAATATTTAATGTCTTGAAGATTATTAAACATAACTATAACTTAAAATAGGTAAGAATAAGACCATTTAAGGTCTAATGCTAAAGTTTATGTGTTCTGTTCACTCTAGGACTCTTATTAAGTCTTCCTCACTTGAAAATCACTGTATAACAATATATAACAATAAAATCATTTGGTATTTACAAAATATGTCAGATGAATAGTCACTACTCTAGATGAGTTAAAGCAGAATTCTGGTGCTGGTATTAGTATTTCTAACCCTCCCTAAATGATTGTAATAGGCAACCAGAAAACCACTAATCTATATTTTAAAAAGTTCTTTAACTTAGTACATTATAAAAATACCAAAATAATTGCTTGAGACTAAATAGACAAGAAATAGACTGATACTACATATGGCTCAATATTCTGTTAGCAGGCATCTACAAATATAAAAGGCAATAAATTTTGAACTTCCTACTTTTTCAAGAAATTGAAAAATCTCTTTGGTAAATGTCGATAGGAGAACTGATTCAGTCTCAATATATTCCAAATTTATCTTATGATTGTATTATCCAAATTCTTCTGTATCTCTTCATAGAGTTTTAAGATACTCCAGAGTCATAACAATTTGCAGTTGGAGAATTAGTTCAGTATATCAAGGCCCTCGTTTCTATTTAAAATTGTATTTTTCTGCAATAATTCCAAGTTTTTATTCTAACTAAGAGAGAATTCATCTACCAATGCAGTCTGCTTTTTTCAAAATATTCTTCAAAAATGTCAGCTCCTTCTTTTGCATAACTGAGAAATCTTTGAACATACTCTGAACATGCATTTCATTTTCTGTGCCCTTGGCCTCACATAGGGGACTTTTATTATAATTCTCCCTTTTGCAAGAATCATAACTTCTAAATTTCATGCTGAAAATGAATTCCCTTCTTTATGCCACAGACTGAAAAACAGTTGCCATGATTTGCCTGTGTAACATAAATTCAAGTCACCTATGGTTGCAGATATGTAGAATCTCACTAGTTTATGGTCATTCTGATGTACACAACATAACCAGTAGATTTTTCCTATCTCTAATTAAATATTAATGCCAAATTATATGTTGTCTCTGGGATATATATTTTTCTCTTGCAGTCCTTTAATTCTCCTTCCTATTTATTTATGTCATTCTAGTTTGGACCTTGATATTTTCAAAAAGTTTTGGAAAACTAATTCACACTAAAATATTAGGGGATAATTAAGTCATTCCTCAGGCATTTCCTTTTTCATTGACACAATGGATTCTTATTAATAATTCTTAGACTAATAAAACTTTGATTTTCAAAAGAATGAATCTCTAAAAATAGAAAGCACTTTTTAGAATAGCAGGTTGGTTAGAGCACGGAGAGTAGCTATTTTGTGATGAGATTTTATTCCCCAAATTTCTCAGATCACTCTATTTACTTATAATTCTTGCCTTACTTTAACTAAAAATTTTATTCTCAAACATTTAAAGATCTCTAAAATGTGCCATATACTGGAAATCAGTAGCACACAGCCTTGCTCTTAAGGCAATATATGAAAAAGTTAACTCTAAAACAACATGACATAGGTCTGCACAGGTGTATAAGGATGTATGTAAGTCATCCAGAGTTAGTAGAAGACTTTTAGGTGAGCCATCTACAGTTGATCTTAAAAGACACATATAAACTACTCTAAAGAAGAGAAAGATTATCCAGTTATCTAACTGGATGAATCAATATAGCAAAAGTAGAGATGTGGAAGTCTGAAATGACATGCTACCTTTAAGAGCTACAAGTAGTTTGGCATCACTGACAAAATGCAAGACATTTTGTAAAATGCAAGACAGAAAGTTGCAAAAGATGAAGCTACAAAACAGCTTAGAATTCAAAGAACGTACTAAAAATCTTAAATTTCAATTTCTTGACAAATTATTTTCAAATTGTCCCTTGTAGCAACCTCTCCAAAGACACCTCCAAAGATTTGGTTTCTGGCTCTACCTCTTATTCAAATAGAGCAGCTCAGTTTCTACTTACTGGCATTCATTTATATTGACATCTAATATTTTATTAAATAAAAGCCTGTTGAGGCTAAAATTAAAAAAAAAAATCATACCCATGCTGTCAAGCAGACTTTTTTTTAAACCTTAGGATAACCATGATCCGATTTAGGTTGTAAGTAGATCTCTCTGTTATGTCTTATGGATTATTATTTTAAGCCTGAGACTTGTGGACTAAAGATTAGTTTACAGACGAGGCTTAGAATCTTAAGTGACTTGCCTAAGTGGCTAAAATTAAAACAAAAATTTAAGATTAATTTGCTGATTAATTACTTGATTAGTTAATCTCTACAATATCTCTTTCCTTTTGTTTGATAAAGGATATGCCCCCAGTGAAATAATAATTGAGTCAAAGTGATTAATACAGATTTTAATAGAATATGTTTGTTTTTACAGTTATCAAATTATCAAACTCCTCTAGCCTGTGACCATATTAAGTGCTTATCCTTGATTCCTCTATTTTCTGTTGCAGAGTTGCCTGAGTATTCCCTGGTCCTGCTCTGAAGGACTTCACTGACTTGAGTTGTGGTTACCTAGGGCAATGAGAGAAAGTTGTCTCTAGCACATGTCAGGCCAGCCTTCGTTCTTCATTTAGCTCTGGGGTCCCCAAAGAGAAACTGAACAAAACTAAATGCTCAAGTGTTTTTTAAGCCCCTTCTGTCAGGTTTACAGAGTACGCAGAGTCATCTACCAAATTTCAGTCAAATAATTAATCTCAGATAGAAAGGTAGAGGAAAAGGTAGAAAGAAAGGCTCCACAGCTTCATAAAAAGAGCAACAAAGTCACATTGCAAAGGGGATGCATTCAAAAATGGCAAGGAATTGTGACCAGTGTTTTACAACTTGTCACAGATCATGTTTTGTCCAAATATTTTATTTGAAATTACTTTTTTGCAAACTCACATATAATTGTCTTTTATATGTTTTTGTTTGTACCCTAATATCCCCTGATATGTAGGCAGCGCTATCACTAGTATGAAGACATTCATAGTCATAGACTGACGTGTTTTGACTTGAAATGGCTTGCCTTGGATTGTTCACACTTTGTCCAGTCCCTGTCCACAATGACTGCCCTTAAATCAAGGACTATCTACTTATTCTTTTTGAAACTACTGGATTGGGTTTGGATTGAACCCACAACTTTGACCTCATTAAAAACAACAGAAATAGCTGTCCTGACTATAAATATAAGCTAGGTTATGAATATTATAATTTTAAAAAACGATTTTGAGGTCTTTACTCACAATTTCAAGATTGCATTCATACAATATTTTTTAAACTCTCAATTTAGCTTCTTTATCAGGATATTTAGTATGTCTCCAAATTATACTGTCTTCTAAATAGGTCTTCGTCTAATTTCCTCTTTTTGCCCTAAGTCTTATTCATGAATCTATACTTATGTTGTCTTTTTTTTTTTTTACAGTAGAGAAACAGTTTACTATCACAAAGAAGCTAAGCAAGGAGGGTCAGAGATATTTCTCAAATCTGTCTTCTGGATAATTTTAGGTAATAGTTTTTTAAGGAAATAATTTGGCAGGTAGGGACTGGGGACAGGCACTGCTGCTCAGTTGGAGATGAAGTCCTGGGGTGTCAAAACAGTTTTTGTGCACAAAGTTTGTTTCTGGGAGGGAGTTGCAGGACTGGTGGAGTCAGCTCCTTGGTATTTGTGCCAGGTCCAGATAAGGTTTCAAGTCCATCAGAAAGCAAAGTCTGAAAAACATCTCAAACACTGTTCTTAGGTTCTACAGCAGACACTATCAATAAAGCAAGTCCCACAACCTTTATGAGCTATTTTAGAGGTAGTTTTAGGAAGAAGGTGAGAGGACTGTAATACAGTATACCATAGACTTAGGTTAAGAGCATGCTATAACCCAATAAATATGTATTCAGCTTGTGGACACTAGCACAGCCATTTTTAGTTTTCTGTCTTAAAACATAACCTGTAACTGTTTAAATTTCCAGTTATGGGAAAAACTGCAAAGCTCCAGTTATTCTTCCCTTGTCTCACTTTCCCCTTAGCAACAACCAATCAGGTGCCAGGGAGAAATCACCTACATTTCCAGATGTCTCTACAACTTCCCTAGCTAGTGAGCCAAGGTCAGCCCAAGTCAGGCTAGCCAATCCTCCACGATTAAGCTGACCACCAGAGGTTATTACCCAATTAAATGGTAACAAGACTGGAAAGCCCCCCCAAACTCCTCCTCCCTTTGTGCAAAAGCATAAAAGACATCTGCTTAAGGAAGTCAGGACCTCTGGGTGTACTCCGCTGCACCGGTTGTCGACAGAGGTCCAGGCTCGAGCTTGCAAATAAAAACCCTCTTGAACTTTCATCAGAATTGGCTCTTGGTGGTCTCTCGGATTGAACTTTTGGCCACTACAAAGGTATGAGGGAGGTGGGATCTCTGAGATTAGCTGCTTGTGCCCTTCAGTTGATCAAACTTTCGTGTGTCATCAAGGAGATCTGTGCAACCTTACTCTCAGTGTTTAAAGGAAAACATGTTTATCAGCCTCACAGGAAGCTCCCCAGGGGTCAGAACATGAAGACAATTGCTCTAACCCATTGAATGTTAAACTCAGAAGAAATTGGGGCTGGGGGTAATAATTGACTTACTAGTTTGACTTTGTGACTTTCATTAAGTCCATTACTTAAACCTTACTTTCTTCATCAAAACAAGGACTTGGGATTATATTACCCCCACTCCCAATTTCTTCTGAGTTTAACATTCCATGGGTTAGAGCAAGTCACACAGATACAGGAGATGCAGAACTTTAACTTGACTTTCCTGTTTTCTTCTCTAGTGTTATTTTCTCTACAGCACCAGGCATCCTCGTTTGTTTTTTAGTGGTATGGCAAGAAACAGTAAATTTTTATTCAAGTAATACACACGTTTATTAAGAGTAAATTTGTTGGTTGTGTGTATATTGACATGTAGGTTGTTTTTTTGTTTTTTTGTTTTTTTTGCTAAGTTGGTCTCTGAAATAATCAACTATATTGTAGATAGTCTGGTTTTTCAGTAGAAGATGCTTCCAAGGCATAGATAAATTTGAGGCTTGTTTTGTTTTTAGATTATTTGTTTACTCCTTGCTTTTAAGCCACTTATTTTAAGGTATATATTTAATCATATTAGGACTCTAGTAGCATTTTCTAAGCTCCTATATATCATTTAATTTCTAAAATATCTGAATTTTACCAAACATGACAACTCAGATTTTTTTTGTATTCCAGGCATGAATGCACATCTAAGATAATGTACTTCTAAGTGCCTGTGGGTCAAGTGTTATTGAAGACTTCATAGGAAACATGATAATTGTGGCACATTAAGAGCAAGTAAGTCATCTATCCCTCCAGATAGTCTATGATTTATTGTTGAGTCAAAGTAAAGATGGACCATCTTAGTCTTTGAGCTCTTGCAGAACTTTGTTCAATAATTTACATTTTAGTGAGGTGGCAGAATCCTTGAAGAGTTACTACAAAGTGCTTTCTTGTTGTGTCCTGTCTGGTGATTGCCTATTTCTCATTATGTCCTATGTAGCTTAATCCCTCTCATTTTTTATCGACTCTATACAAAAATTTAGAGCTAACTGCAAGACAAAGAATGATGTAGTTTCTTTGAATGGCTAATTAGAACCATGTAACTAAATATGTTTCCCTTTTTTACTCTGACTTTCAGGAAACAGAGGAAAATATATGACTCAGTTATGATTTATATAAGTTCTTAAGACCTGTTCAATTGTGTATTGTTCATCTCTTCCCAACTTGACCTATATTTTCTGATCTACACTTTTATTAACTCAAACTTAATATTCTATTTTTAGTCTTAATGTCTATAAGCTGTTCCAAATTTATTATAGAAAAAAAGAAAAACTTAAAATGTAAATTGGATAAATGAATAGATGCACACATGCATAAACACATATATTTTAAAAACTACTATATTCATTTTCTTATGTCATTATGTTTGTTTATGTTGTTGTGCTATTTCTTTTCCACACAGACTTATGACATAAGTACTGTTACTTTAGATTAGGAAATGAGAATTTTAAAATGTTAAATTGCACTCAAGTTCAGATCAGTAAAAAACCAAAACCAATACTAAAACTCAGGGTTACTGATAATAATACAATTCTCTTTTCATTGTACCATGAACCTAATAAATTTCTTGTGAATTAGAGATAAAATCAACTACTGAGGTTGAATGCTTTCAGTAACATAAATCCTTTTTTAGCACAGCAATTTGAATAGAAGGTCAAGTCCATAAATTTCTGCTTACTAAGTATAGAATTAAGATACATTTTTAAATTTTGTAAGACAATACCATCTAATATATATTTTACTCTTCAAGTTCTATAGCCAAAACTGATTTTATGGCATGTTTTTCTCAATATAACAGTAGAAAATATTATATCAAAACAGTTTCTATACTTAAAGGAAAGTACATTAAATAGTTTTGTTATTCTGTACAACATTCTGATCTAATTCTTTAGTCTCTAATCTTTCAGATGAAATTATATGTCTTTTAGTTAGGCATCAAGTTTTTGCTGATAATAATAATAATAATGGTTATGATGATGATAACAGCAGTTACAGTTTTCTATGTACCAAGCATTTATAATGCATTTTCTTATTTAATCATTACACATTTTCAGTAGGTGTGATTATTGTCATTTTAATGAAGGGGAAACAGATTCAAATGATTATATGATGTTCTGAGAGCTGGATTTGAGTGTTTGTGTGTCTGACTCTTTTGCCCATACCCAATACATTACCGCTATAATAAAAATACTATTACTGCCACTACTATCACTATCGGAAAACATAATAATAATAATAATACTTACTATAGCCAGATACTGTCTTCATAAATTTATGTACGTGAACTTATTTGACTCAGAACATAATCTTAGATTTTTTTTCACTTTACAAAAAAGAAAATAGAGACTCAGAGTTGAACTTGTACAAAATTCCAGTTATCCAATTACAGAACCTAGATTCTATCCCAAGTTATCTGACTTTGGAAGATTTGTCTGCCATGCTATCTCTCTCTACTGCAGTTATTTCTTCTCTAGTTTGCTTAACAATTGTTTATGTTGTGATTACTTTTCAGAAAGTAGTACATTCTGATTTTATGAGATGGGGACCATTTAAATTGCTCCCAAATTCTTTGTTTCTTGTTGTCATCTAGTGGTATTGACTTTATTTGTAAATTTTGTAAAAATCGAATGGTACAGAGACCTGGAGGAAAGAAGAATTTGGAGAAAGCTGTAGAGCTAGGTTACTGAGCCATCTTAGGGTCTACAGTCAGAATTAAGGTTGGCAGCCCTACTACCTGGCATGGTGGATATGACTTCTCTTGGGTCCCTTATTGGATTGAACTGGTGACAGGACCAAGGCCACATGGGGTGGTAGCTGAGTCCATGAGAGGACAGGGCTGTTTCTGTATATTGAGCTTGCCACATAGATTTTTGTATGCCTTCCCAAAATGAACCTCCTCAGTCTTAGGCTTCACTGGGTTTTTGCAATCTTTTACCTGACTTCTAAAGTTCTCACAAAGGCACTTTTGACTATTAATAACTGTCAAATTATATTTGCTGTGTGGGGATACAAGAGGGGGACCATCAATTACATCTTGATGATTTCATGAGCCTTTAATTGTCTTCTGTGTTACATCTACGTATTTGATAGATTCCTCTGGATAATGCTGTACATTTTGCTTTTGACTGTCATTAAAGAACTTAAGAGAAAAATAGTTCATCAAATTTGCCCAGATATTTACAAATTCTGTTTCTTTTTCTTTATTCTTGATTTTCTAAGTGTCCTTCTGGCATATTTTCCTTATGCTCTAAAAAATTTTTGTTTAGCAGTTCTCCTAAAACAGGGATGATATCTATAAATCATCTTAGCTGTCTTTCATCTGAGAATGTTATTTCACCATCATCCTGAATAGTATTTTCAGAATATGGAAATATTGACAGTTCTTTTCTTTCAAAACTTTAAAAATATTGTGCGATTTTATTTTTAGTCTCCATGAGAATATACTGTTATTTGAATAATTTTTTATCAGTAAAATGTCATTTTCTGGATGCTTTCAAGATTTTTTCTTTGTTTACTGTCTTCACTATTTTTATTATGATTTGTCTAGACATTAATTTCTTTAGGGCTATCTTGTTTAGAGTTCTCTAATCTGTTGAACCTATAAGTTTATGTATTTGCCAAACATGGTAAGATTTCAGTCCTTAACTCTTCGAAAGTTTTTAGAGTCATACCATTTTTTTTCTCTGTATCTGAGACCCTGATGACACACATTTTAGATCTTTTAATGTTATTAAGAGTTTCCCAATGTTCCATTTATTTCTTAAAATCATTATTCTCTTTGTTGTTTAGATTTGATAAATTTTATTTATCTATCTTTAAAGCCACAGACTATCATCTTCATTTTGCTGTTCAGTCTTTCAGGTAAATTTTTAAAATTTTGTTTATTGTATTTCTCAGTTGATGACTTACCATTTGATTTTTCTTTATATGTTCTATGTTTGCTGGTACATTTTATTTTTAATTTGTTTCAAAACTGTTCACTCAATATTTTTGAAATAACTGCTTTAAAGTCTTAGTTACATAATTTACATTTATCATAATACCATAGGAAAGGGATTGGCAGTACCAGGAAACTACTAGGGGAGTGGCAGGCACATAAAATCACTATGGGTACCTTATCTCAAACCAGGCGCAGTAGAGACCAAAGGGAGATCCAGAGTTTTCCTGTAAAATGACCACTTATCTACCTATTCTTGAATTGTACCTGACATCTTTAAAATAAACAAATGAAAAAATCAATTCTTTGTTACATAATTCCAACACCTGTATCATCTTGTTAATGGCATCTGCTAATCTACTGATGTGTGAGTTGAGATTTTCATGATTCTCTGTATGCTGAGTAGTTTTGAATTATATATTAGACATTCTGAATACTAGTCATACATTATGAGACTAAGTGATGACCAAGGGAAGCCAAAATTTCACCTGTACCATGACCACTTATGTATCTAATCCTGAATTGTACCCTGTATCTTTAAAATAAAAAAAATGTTTAAAGTTCTGTTTAGATTCTATGGATAAAGTTGATATTCTTGCAGGCGTTTGACAAGGTTGGTTCAGGCTACAAAGTCCAAATCAACTCTCTGGGCTATGTTCAAATGTCAGTTCAATTTTGAAAAAATTTACCCTGCTATTTAGATCAGTTTCCCATGCATGTAACGTAGAGTTCAGTCCAGGAATTCTGTGAAGTCATATCCATTATCTCAATTTTCCAATATGTATGCCAATTATGATGATATTCATGCAATTTCAGGTTAGTCAGGGCTTACTTTGAATTTTCTGGCTTTGGGCAGCCAGATGCATTTTATGCTGCAATCAGAAGAAGAATATGAAAGAAGGAGAGCATGCTTGGTTTTGTGTAACAAGAAGGCTAATAAGTTACAATCAGAACATGAAAGCATGAGAACATAAGTGTTCTGAAGAGACATCAAAGCAGAAATACCCATTAAGCATTTGGAATTAAAAGTCGATATCGCAGAAGAAATCTCAGTGTTACTCCTGTACTCAAGGAAGCTAAATTCCCAGAAATGTAAAGAATAATCTTTTATACCCAACCCTCCATGTTAAAATCTGTGATTTGGAGCAAATAGTTGTATGTGTTCCTCAAGTGACCAATTTGTAAATGGCAGCAGTAAGTGTTTCCAAAGTCCCTTTTAGGTCATAATGAGAGGTCTTATATTTTTGTCAATAATAATGAATACATGTTTCTTTGACTCACCACCCTTTGGGCAAAAGAAATATCCTCCTCTGTTACAACTGTGCTACTGCAATGTTTTTAAACCAAATCTTGTATGTCTTTATAAAGCCTGGAGGAGTTACTGATTATGAATCTCAAGGGTTCTTGTTCAAATTTGGCTTCTTTGAAGAGCAGGACACACAAGCACACACATAGCAGACATATATATTGTATGGAGACCTTGCTGAGTGGTTAAGTCTCTACTTGTGGTGTCTAAAATTTGGCAGGCACAACTGTCTTCTTTTACAAGCCTAAATTTTTCCCATTTGGCAAACAAATAGAAGACCTTAATCAATGCATAAGATCATCCAATCATGTTTACTGGCAATTTAAAAACTCATATAAGGGATTTCAGTTAGAACTGTTGAGTGCCTATCTCACGTATCTTTTGGTATACATTGAAAATATTAGATGTCAAAGGAAAATGAACAGCCTAACTAATACCTCATATATTTTGGCAATAAATACTCTCAATCCTTTGCATTACAAATCCATATATTTTATTTGGTACTACACATTCTGGATGGAAGGTAGGAAAACCATACTGCGTGGTGATTTTTCAAAACTATTATTTTTGAAGTGTGAATCTGACCATATTTCTATCTTGCCCATAAAAATTCCATAGCATATTCAATATTTGATAAAATTCATGTTTCTTTTTATGGCCCATAATCTTGCTACTCAAAATTCAGGATCATTACCTGTGGGGCTGTTAGAACTGCAGACTATCAGGCTCTTTTTCAGACTTTTCTATTAAGAATTCACTGGAATAAGCATCTCTGATAGCTTATATTATAATTTGATATGCACTACTATATATGATAATTCTGATATCCTCCCCATCTGATAATTCTGGTCTTATATCCAGAATTCTTTCTTCGTGTTCATCAGTTTAGCCTGAGTGTTCTAAAGCCTAGCCATAGTAATCTCTTCTTTCACTAAACTGCCCTTTCCTTTTTTCTATGTGAAGATCTTATCTACCCCTTTTCTCACTTGATAATTCTCTACAATTTTATGCTAAGTTCAGATGTCACTTTGCCTTCTTCTGAAAGAACTGTTCTATTTGGTTTCTTGACCAAAGACACCAAAGATCACACTCTAGCACTCTATCACCACCTCTGTTATTGTTAAAACGCCTTCCTTATGAATAAGGAAGGTAGTATGGCATTATGTTTAAGAGTAGAGCTCTGGTGTCAGAGCGTACTGAGTTTGAATTCCAGCACTTATTAACTATTGGACTTTGGGGAAGTCAGTAAACTCTTTAATTTTTAGCGCTTTTGTCTGTAATATGCAAATAGTAATAGTACATAGGTCATTGGGCTGTTATGATATTTGAATG
This sequence comes from Carlito syrichta, assembly GCF_000164805.1. NCBI lineage: Eukaryota > Metazoa > Chordata > Mammalia > Primates > Tarsiidae > Carlito > Carlito syrichta. Next base: position 415,964 of record NW_007259478.1, read on the forward strand.
CAAAGCACAGATGCCACATAATGAAAATGGATTATGTGCTAATTTTCACCATGACTGAATTTATATGTGTACTTCCTCACAGACCATGTAATTTAAGGACAATTATTAGATGTTAGTCATTCTATTAAGCACTCCCAAGCTGCTTCTAGCACATGGTAAGCATTTAAAAAGTGAGAAAAATGAGAAGCAATGGTTTGCCCAAAATATACTGTAAAGTTTTGAATAAAATTAGAACTCAAATCCATGTCAACATATTTTTAGTGTACTTTCATCCCTCTGCCTAACCTTCTCCTATCTACACTTATGTGCAGTGTTCACATAAGTATGCATATACACGCACAGGTATATTCACACAGACATGTTCATGTACTTTCCAGAAGTTTAAGGCAGGAACCTTAGAGCTGTCTCAAGGGAAACAGATATTGAACTTATTTGGATGAAATGAGAAAAATGGCTGTGGGAAGAAATAAACACAATTCCACAAGAAACCAGAAAAATGAGTGATCCAAACAAAATCAAAAAAAATCTACAAGAATAACTGAGAATCGAACTATCAGGAGCACCATGCCTTGTACCAAATTCAGTGGAACAGAGGAAAGATTCAGATTAAGGTTTCATAGACAATAAAAAAAGATGTTATGAATGATACTAGGGTAAAAACATATCAGGAGCAAGAAGGATGTGATACTAACACATTGCCATTACTTGATGCTCATCTTGTGGTCTGACAAAAAGTGGAGTTAAGCTAGGCAGGTTTAAGCTAGGCAGGCAATTGTCTAGCTTTGTCTTTCTCTCATACAGATGTCTATTTGGACTTAGAAATTTACATGATCACTTTAATCAGATAGTGGGAAGAATACTTAAAGATGAAAACAAAAATAAGTCAACTATTTGCTTATAGTTCTTGAAGAAGGCCTAAATATAAAAGGATATGAAAATTTTATTGGCTAAAATAAGATTTCCTGATAAACCTCACTATCTTTTCCCAGGCCCTACTGAGACAGATAAGGGAGAATCCACTTTTTTTTTCATTGAGATTATTTTTTCTGTTTGGTATTAATACACTGTGAGTTAGAGTATTCTTAATCAAAGAGTTTAAGCATAATGTTTTTATAGCAGCTGGTTATACTTGAATCTTAGCTCCTCTTTCTCAGAAAGATACTTTAGTAATGCAACTCAAAACTGAGAAAAAAATAGCTTGCATTTATAAGTAAGCACTTACTAGAAGCTAAAAGTGGCTTGGATTCCATTGATCTCCTCTAGGCAGAGCTAATATTTGGCTTTTTGGCTTGCTTGTTCTTTTTTTAAATTTTGTGCTCATACTAGTAATTTCAATTCAAATTTGAAACTATAGACTTTCAATCAATTTCAACTATCCTGTCAGTCCTTTCAGGGTGAGAAATCAAAGAACCCGTAACACAACAAAATTATCCATTCATTTTATTCTGCTCTGTACACGTAATAGTTTCAGAATAATAATGCCAACACAACCACCTATAATATAATTACTAAAAAGAGCTTGAATTTTTATTCTATTCTTTCATTCTCAGAATGTACAAATTACTGTCTTAAAATCATTTGAAATAACTTCTTTCTATGTGTTCAGCCATCAACTCTTGAAAGATAGGTATATTTATTTCATTGTGATATCATTTTATACATTGCTTTTATGCATATAATTTGATTGTAAAATTATTTTTAAAATTTATATGATTCTAGAGTCAAATCTACAAATAATTAAACTTGGAAAATTCTAACTTTTCATATTCAGCTGTCTTTTTCTCCTCTTTATGTAACTGCTTTCTCCAAAACAGAAAATGATTTCTGTTTTCAACTTCAATTTTTTCTTCTATAAAAACAATACAGAATGCCCACTCCACATAAGACACATATTTGTACTTTTTTTCTTTTGTAAGTAGTAACTTATTATACACATCTTGTGTATATTGTTTTGTTAACTCTTTTATACTTGATTGTCTGTAACGGATAAAATAAGAATTTAATTCCTATTTATAGATTGGTGTCAAAATTAGCTAAAATAATGTACAGAAAGCACTGAGTTTACTCAGCATATAATGACCACTAGTAAAAATTAAACATGGAGGGAGATTTTTGATATGGCTCATGAGAAATTGGAAAGGATAGGTAGTAAGCATGTCCTCATATTTGGTGTGTGGTCTCGACAAGCATGACAAGGGCTACAGGGTATAGCTTCATCTGATAAAATTGAAAATTCTCAGGGAACCAATCAATCCAAGTGTGAACTTTATGAACTGCATGGAAGTAGATCAAAAGGATAGCAATGAATCTCTGATATCTGATTTTTGCAGTACTTCCTCTGGCTAAATAACAACCTTTAAATTGGCAAGACATGCATCATGAAAAACCATTAGACTAGAGTTGATTTCTTGACAGTAAGATGAATCTTGGTTTATTCTCAAATAACTGTGTTTCTATCCCACAGACATCAACTGGCATTCCCTTGGCATTTGATTTTAAGTGTTTATAGCACCCTAGTTTCTAATAGAGTGGAATAGAGAGAGAGAGAGAAAGAAAGAAAGGAGGGGGAAGATGAGAACATGGGAAGAAGGGTGGAAGGGAGGCAAGGGAAAATTTATTGATTCCTACTGTGGGCAACACATCTCATTTATTCACTTACTGGTCATATAATGCTCCTTGTGGGTCTATACTTGTGGGTCAAGAACCAAGTCTGATATTAGTACATCAATTTCTTATTCATTATTTTTGCACTTGTCTAATTCTTTTGAATGTTTTTTTCCAAATCTTTACATATATCACTTTATTTCTGTGGTGGATATGAGAACACATCCCACACCGAAGATGCTCATGTCTTAATCTCTGTAGTCTGTGAATACGTTACTGAACATGCCAAAAAGACTTTGAAGATGTGACTAACATTAAGGATTTTGAGAAGGGAGACTATTAGATAAATATGTGATGCTGGAAGAAGGGAATGCAATGTGAAAAAACTTGATCTATTCTTTCTAAAGATGGATAAAGGGAAACATGCAAAAGAATGTGGGTGGCCTGAAGAGTTGGAAAAGGCAAGAAAATAAATTCTCTCCTAGAGCCTCAATGAAGCCCTGTTGACAAATAGATTTTAGACCCACAATAAGACTCATGTCAGAATTGTAACCTAAAGACCTGTAAGAAAATAAATTTGTGTTTTTTAAATCACTATGCTTCTAGTAATTTGTTACAACCACCACAGAAAACTAATACAGTTTCATTCAGATCTCTGAATAATGTCGCCTCCTTAAATAGAATTTCAGTAATATACTTATCTACAGCAATTCCCATTTCATTACTCTCTATTCTCTTATCCTGTTTGTTTTCTTCCTAACAACTAGGACTACCTGAGATTATATTATCTGATTATTATTATTCTCTCTCTAACAACAGAAGGTAAACTCAATGAAGGCAGTGGTTTTGTTTATTACTTTAGACAACCCCCAGTAACTAGAATAATGACCAGCATATATTAAGTTGTATAAAATAAAATGATTTATTGTATGAATTAGTGAATGATTTTCAATTCCATAAGGATAAGCGTAAGTGGTGTTTAACAAGAAAAACCATGTAATTTGAGGGGTCCAAAAAGGCATGTTGGAATGCGTAAATTTTACATTGGATAAGGAATTTTAATACATGTTACATGACTGTCTTTCATGATAAATTGTAAAGCTGATGGCAGAAACTTGGTTGTATCTGTCCCTGGAGCCCCAGCCCAGAGAAGACTGTGAGAATATGTGTGTTATATGAATATGTTCTTGCTTGGCAGTTTTTAACAGCAGTCAGGGAGGAAGTTGATAAATGTCTATTTTTTAGCTTAATATTACTGCCTTAATCTGATGTAAAATAGCTATGGGTTTTTCTGCTATCGGTGAGAGATAAGCTGGTTGAAATAATTAGGACATTTTTCTTCCAGAATAGGCAAACATACAACTATATCAAAATCTATACATTTTAAAAAGGAAAAGAAAAAAAGAGGAGTATTCTTCATTCAGAAAAGCATTTGCTTTTCTGGAAAATAACACCAAAAATATTTGTTTTGATTTTTTTTTAAAGCAGGAATCCAAGTTGTTCACTAGAGAAAAAGAAGTAAAACTAGGGCTGTCAAGACAGGACTTGAAAATACTGATTCCCTGATAACTATCTGGGAAACAGTTTTCTAGATTACAGTTTTATCAATAAGGTGACTTTTTTTTCTCAGAAAGATGCTTGAAATTGCTGTGACCTGATTTTTGGACTCTGCTGGAACACGTGTCGAGTCATTATTTTTGAAGTGTTCTTCCATCACCTCACCATCTCTATGTCACTGATGAATTAAATGCTGGGGGTCTGTGTGTGAGCAACAGGCACTGAGTTTTCTCCTCCACCTTATTATTGCTTATTTTCTTGTTATTTTCTCATTTTCTACTTACTGTAATTATTATGCCCCATATTAGGATGTGTGCTTGTTAATTCTGCCAGAAGGAAGTTTGTTTCTATTTTTATCATGCATGACAGTCATTAGCGAAATTAACTGATTTGTATTGACTTGATACTATTGTGTTAATCATGTTTTTTATGACTTATGTTTTTCTCTGATGGCACCAATGTTGCTGTTCTTGGGATACATTAAAAAGATTATTAAAAATAATATCAATAAAATTCTTTCAAATAATATCATATGTAATCATTTCAATGTCATTTTGGGCATTGTATATATTTAAAACCATGTTGCAATTATTATAGTTTTTACATCAAGTGTTTTATTATTATTTATTATATTAGTTTTGGAACAGCTATAAAATAAATTATTATTTCTAAAATATCAAGGTTATAGAAAGGTTGAGTGAGTGTTTTATTTTAGTAAATGGGTATTCTCTGAAATTTGCTCACAAGAAAACTTCTTGAGTGTCAAGTTAATTCTTGGAATTTGAGCAAATACCCATTTTATAGAAATGAAACTTAAATTTAAAGATTTTTATTCTTATACTGCTATGAACATTTATATACAGACCTTTTTATGGAAATGTCTGTATATTATACCTTCTCATAGGTAAATATTTAGAAGTGGAATTGATCAGTCATATGACAATTATATATATTTATTTTTAATTAAGCTATTTATTTTAAGGTAATAGTAGATTCACATACACACGTGGGAAATACTACAGAGATATGTCATGTACCCTTTAGCAAGTTTACCCTAATGGTAACATTTTGAAAAATTACAGTACAATATTACAGCTAGAAAATTGACAATATTATCCATTGATTTTATTTATATTTCATAACCTTTATATGTACTTATATGTATATTGGTTTGTCTATCTTTTTGAATTTTCTTCTTTGTAATTTAAGGATTTATCATGAGTCAACTTATTCAGAGGCTATAGCAAGTGAGAAGACTATCCTTAATTTGGTTTTTGCTTTAAGATTGTCTTAGTTTGGTTTTTGCTTTAAGGTCCTTAATTTGGTTTTTGCTTTAAGGTTGTCTTAGTTTGCCCAAAGCATTTCTAAATGTTTCCTATCTGTCATGAGAGTTGTATCTTTGTATACCATAGGTCCTGAAATTTTCAGATTCTCTTTTTCTTTTCACTATGCTTGCCTACTAGTTAATTTTTTCTGAGTTTATCTTTTTTTGCTAAATATCCTATCAGATATAGCCAATAGCAACTACCTAAAACCCTGTAATCAGCAACGCATTTTTCTTCCATTATATTACAGATGATAGTTTACTAAATGTTCTGTCACTGGATAGCATGACTTCCCATCTTCTACGAATTCATCAGTTGAAGATTCTTGGAAAGATAGAAGTGGAGCCAGTTAGACTAAGTGAGTCTCAGTGTGAATGAGTGAATGCATGGAAAATTTTTCGAACATGTTGATGAATAAGTGTGTGTGTGAGTGACTCACTGAGTAGGGACTTGGGAACAAGTGTCCAGGCTCTCCTAGTTAAGCAGCTGGTGATACAGCTACTCTGCTTGGTCTCTAGTACTTCGTGGGGCCCAGAAGCCCAGTGCCATTTAAAAAAAATCAACAGAGCCTTTCTTGGGAAAATGCTGCCAGGAATGACTGCCAGCTCCAGGCTCTGCCTCATCACTGCAGCACCTGGCAGGACCCTGGCAGAGTCCCACAGGAGAAGACAAAAGAGGCACCCTGCCACCATCTTGAAAATTGGGCAGGAAAGTTCTCTGGCTTGCTCACCATGAAGAGACAGACCTGACCGGATCTCTGTGATTAATTACTCAGGGATTGATTGTGACCCAGAGGGAATATCCCCAAAACACAAACTCTAGAGGGACAGGATGAGTGCTGAATCTCACACGCCCCACCTTCTACCCTGATTCAGCCATGAGATGAAGAGTGTGACCAGAAAGGATGAAGAAGACCTCCAACTAGATCAGTGGTGAGTCTGGAGTTGATCCAATCCCCTCCTCCCCAACAATCCTCTGAACATCAGACCCACACAGCTGGGGCACAATTGAGAAGGAGGAAACCAGGCAGAACCCGAATATCAGCCACAAGAAAGGACTTCACCTCAAAATTGTAAGCACCACCTATGATAAGCCTGCAACTGGCATATTGTTAAATGGACAGAAACTGGAAACATTTCCCCTAAAAACTGGAACAAGATAAGGATGCCCACTCTCACTCCTCTTGATCAACATTGTGTTGGAAGTCCTAGCTAGAGCAATTAGACAAGAAAAGGAAATCAGTGGTATCCAAAGAGGAAAAGAGGAAGTCAAGTTATCTCTCTTTGATGACAAGATGACCCTATACCTTTAAAACCCAAGAGAATCTGTCAAAAACCTGTTTTCACTGATAAAGGACTTGGGCAAAGTTTCAGGGTACAAAATAAGTGTGCAAAAGACAGGTGTTTTCCTATACACTAACAACAAGCCGGCAGAAAACTAAATAAAAAATACAATCACATTCTCAATAATCACACAAAAATTGAAATACCTTGACATCTTCCTAACCAGAGAAGTGAAAGACCTTTATAATGAAAACTAAAACACTGCTCAAGAAATCCAAGAAGACACAAATAAATGGAAAAGTATTCCATACTCATGAGTAGAAGAATCAACATTGTTAAGATGTCCATCCTACCAAAAGCAATCTACAGATTCAACCCAATACCCATTAAATTACCAACACCATTCTTCTCGGACCTGGAAATGACAATACAAAAATTCATATGGAAATATAAATGACCACAAATAGGCCAAATAATTCTCAGCAAATGAAACAAAGCAGGAGGTATCACATTTCTAGTCTTTAAATCTTACTATAAGGCACACTAATCAAAGCAGCCTGGTATTGGTTCAAAAATAGGCATATAGACCAATGGAACAGAATAGAGTTTCCAGAAGCAAAATCTCAATTTCTCAACCAAGTCATCTTCAACAAAGCCTCCACCAACAGCCACTGGGGAGAGGAGATCCTATTCAGTAGATGATACTGGGGAAAGTGGTTGACCACATGCAGAAGATTAAAACAGGACCCCTGCCTATCACCATATACAAAAGTCAACTCTAAATAGATCAAAGTCCTAAATGTAAAACCTCAAACTATAAGAACTTTAGAAAATGGAGGAGACATACTTATGGAAATTGGAACTGGCAACCATTTCCTGATCAAAACCCCAAGTGCCCATGCCATAAGAAATAAGACAGACAAGTGGGACCTCATCAAATTAAAAAGCTTCTGCAAAGCAAAAGAAGCCATCAAGAGAGCAAGGAAACAGCCCACAAACTGGGAAAAAGTATTTGCCAACTCTTTATCTGACAAAGGCCTAATATCCAGGATCTACAAAGGACTCAAACATGCCAAAAGGAAAAAAACAAAACAGCCCCATTAAAAAGTGTGCAAAAGACATGAATAGACATTTCTCAAAAGAGGATATGACAGGCTGCCAACAGACACATGAAAAAGTTCTCAGCTTCACTAATCATTAGAGAAATGCAAGTCAAAACCACACTGAAATACCACCTAACCCCTGTAAGAATGGCCATCATCAATAAAACAAACAACAACATAAGCTGGTGAGGAAGCAGAGAAAAAGGAATGCTTCTACACTGCTGGTGGGAATGCAAATTAGTGGAACCTCTTTTGAGTGTGGTGTGGTGATATCTAAAGGAACTAGAAATTGACCTTCCATATTACCCAGCAATTCCCCTAGTGGGAATATATCCAGAGGAACTCAACACCTTCTATAAAAAAATACCTACACACACATATTTATTGCAGCACTATTCACAATAGCAAAAACATGGAACTAACAGTGCTGCCCATCAAAACTGGACTGCATTAAAAAAATGTAGTACATATGCCCAATGGAATATTGCACAGCCCTAAGAAGACAAACACAGGAAGTTAGCAGAAACTTGGATGAATTTAGAGTCTAGCATACTAGTGATCTATTACAGAAACAAAGAATAGATTACCATCAGTTCTCTTTTCTTTTTTTTTTCTTTTTTTAATATATATTTTTTATTTTAAAGTTGTGGGGTACAGTTAAGTGTTAAGTATACAAGTATTCATTGTGGAAGTACCCTTGTTGATGAGGTGTGCCCCATTTCCCCAGACAGATATTGACTACTGTTAATCCCACCTCCTTTCCCCTCCCTGTCCCCCCACCCATAGTGTCCTGCCACTGTCAATCCTTTTCTTATAGTATTATGGTAATTGTTCAAGTCCACATCAAGAACATGTGATGCTCAGATCTTTGTTTCTGTGAGAGATCACTCAGTATTATAAACTCTAATTCCATCCAGGTTGCTGAGAAATTCATGATTGTGTTCTTTTTTATGGCTGCGTAATATTCGTTTGTATATATGTACCTCATTTTCTTAAATCCAGTCCTTTTTTGATGGACAGCATGGTTGGTTCCATGATCTTGCTATTGTGAACAATGCTGTGATAAACATATGTGTGCAGGTATCTTTTTTATAGAGTGATTTGAGTTCTTCAGGGTATATTCCCAGGAGGGGGATTGCAAGGTCATATTGAAGGTCGATTTTTAGAACTTTTAGGAATTGCCATACTGATTTCCACATAGGCTGTACTAGTTTACACTCCCACCAACAGTGTAGAAGTGCTCCATTTTCACCACATCCCTCCATAATCTGTTATTTTTTAAGTTATTGATAATGGCCATTCTGACTGGAGTTAGGTGGTATCTCAGTGTAGTTTTAATTTGCATCTCCTTGATGACTAGTGATGTTGAACATTTCTTCATGTATCTGTTGGTCGCTCATATGTCTTCTTTTGAGAAGTGTCTGTTCATATCTTTTTCCCACTTTGTAATGGGGTTTGTTTTTTTCTTTTCAGCACATTTGAGTTCCTTGTAGACCCTTGATGTTAGGCCTTTGTCAGACATGGAGTTGGCAAATACTTTTTCCCACTCTGTGGGTTGTCTTCCTGCTCTCTTGATGTTTTCTTTGACTTTGAAGAAGCTTGTCAGTTTAATGAGGTCCCACTTGTCTATCTTATCTCTTATGGCTTGGACAATTCAGGTTTTGCTCAGGAATTGGATGCCAGTTCCAACTTCCATAAGGGTGTGTTCTGCATTTTCTAAAGGTCATGTGGTTTCAGGTTTTACATTTAGGTCTCTGATCCATTTAGAGTTAATTTTTGTGTATGGGGATAGATATGGGTCCTGTTTCAATCTTCTGCATGTGGTCAGTTAGTTTTCTCAGCACCATTTACTGAATAGGCTCTTGTCTCCCCAGTGGTGGGTGGTAGAGGCTTTGTCGAAGATGAGTTGGTTGAGAAATTGAGGTTTTGCTTTTCAATTCTATTCCATTGGTCTATATGTCTGTTCTTGTACCAATACCAGGCTGTTTTGATTATTGTAGCTTTATAGTAAAGTTTAAAGTCTGGTAGTATGATAACTCCTGCTTTGTTTTTGTTTTTTGTTTTTTGTTTTGCTGTGGATTGTTCTGGCTATTCTTGGTAGTTTGTGTTTCCATATTAATTCCTGTATTGTTTTTTTCTAGATCTGAGAAGAATGTTGCTGGTAATTTGATGGGTATTGCATTAAATCTGTAGGTTGCCTTAGGTAAGACAGACATCTTCACAATGTTGATTCTTCCAATCCATGAGAATGGGATATTTTTCCACTTGTTTGTGTCATCTTTGATTTCTTTGAGCAGTATTTGTAGTTTTCATTATAAAGGTCTTTCATGTCTCTGGTTAGGAAGATGCCAGGGTATTTCATTTTTTTGTGGCTATTGTGAATGGGATTATGCTTTTTATTTGGGTTTCTGTTAGTTTATTATTGGTGTAAAGAAATGTGATTGTCTTTTGCACATTTATTTTATACCCTGAGATATTGCCAAAGTCCTTTATCGGTGCAGGAGGTTTTTGACAGATTATCTTGGGTTTTCAAGGTATATAATCATGTCATCTGCAAAGAAATAAAACTTGACTTTCTCTTTCCTATTTGGATACCTCTGATTGCCTTCTCTTTTCTGAATGCTCTAGCTAGGACTTCCAATACTATATTGAACAGGAGAGGTGAGAGTAGGCATTCTTGTCTTGTTCCAGTTTTCAGGGGAAATGGTTCCAATTTTTGTCTGTTTAGTAGTATACTGGCTGTAGGTTTCTCGTAGATACCTTTTACTATTTTGAGGTATGTTCCACATATGCCTAGATGTTCGAGGGTTTTTATCAAGAAGGGGTGATGGATTTTATCAAAAACCTTTTCTGCATCTAATGATATAATCATGTGGTTTTGTTTTGATGTCTGCTGATGTGTTTAATTACATTTATGGTCTTACGAATGTTGAACCAGGCATGCGTCCCATGAATGAAGCCTACTTGGTCATGATGGATGATTTTTGAAATGTGTTGTTGAATCCGGTTTGCTAGGATCTTGTTGAAAATTTTAGCATCTATGTTCATCAAAGGTCTTTACCTGGCTTGGGTATCAATGTGATGTTAACTTCATAAAATGATTTGGGGAGAGTTCCATCTTTCTCAATCACCTGGGATACTTTCAGTAGGATTAGTATCAGCTCCTCCTTAAATGTCTTATAGAAATCTGCTGGAAAGTCATCTGGTCCAGGTCTTTTTTTGTAGGTAGTTTTCTTATGACATAGTCAATTTCCTTTTTTGTTATTCGTCTATTTAGAGTCTCAATTTCTTCTTGTTTCAACCTAGGCAGGTTGTGTGATTTCAGAAAGTCCTCCATTTCCTTAAGGTTTTCAAGTTTGTTTCCATTCCAGTGTATATAGTAGTCTCTAATAATCTTTTGTATTTCCTCAGGGTTAGATGTAACTTCATCTTTTGTGTTTCTGATTGTGTTTATTTGGGCTTTTTCTCTCATTTTCTTGGTCAGTCTAGCTAGGGGCCCATCGATCTTGTTTATCCTTTCAAAGAACCAGCTTTTTGTTTCATTGATTTTTGTATTATCTTTTTGTCTTCTATGTCTCAGATTTGGGCTTATTTTTTTTTATTTTTACTTTTTGGTGATCTGGATTCTTCTGCTGAAGTTAGGGTTTTGGTGGTCTTGCTTTTCCAGCTTCCTTAGGTGACTTGTTAGGCTGTTAATTTGTGATCCTTCCATTTTCTTCATGTGTGTTTGTAGAGATATGAATTCCCCTCTTACTACAGCTTTCATGGTATTCCAGAGATTTTGGTAAGATGTCTCTTCATTTTCATTTGTTTCTAGGTATCGTTTAATTGCTGTTTTGATTTCATCATTTCCCAGGAGTTGTTTAGCATCATGCTGTTTAGTGTCCATGTCTTTGTGGGTTTTGGGGGAACCTTGTTGGTGTTGATGTTTATTTTTATTCCACTGTTGTCTGAGAAGGTGCATGGCAAAATTTCAATCTTTTGAAATTTGATTATGCTTGATTTATGGCCAAGTATGTGGCTGATCTTAGAGTACGTTCCATGTGGTAATGAGTAGAATGTATATTCTGTGGTCATTGGGTGGGGTGCTCTGTAGGTATCAATTAAGCCCATTTTTTCAAGAGTTGCATTGAGGTTCCGGATCTCATTGCTGATTTTTTGTCCTGATGATCTGTCTAGGGTTGTGAGTAAGTCCTCAACTATGAGAGTTTTAGAGTCAATATCTTTTTTGAGTTTACCTAGATGCTGCTTTATGAATATTGGCACTCTTGTGTTGGGTGCATATATGTTTAGGATGGATATTTCTTATTGATGGATTGAATCTTTTATCATTATGCAGTGACCTTCTGTACCTTTTTAAATTTTTGATAGCTTAAAGGGTATTTTGTCTGAGATTAAGATCACAAGTCCTCCTTTTTTTGTGCTCTGTTCACCTGAAATTTTGTTTCACATCCTCTTACTTTGAGTCTGTGAATGTCCTTTCTGGTGAGTTGAGTGTTTTAAAGGCAATATATTGTTGCCTGGTGATATTTTTTCTATTTTACCATTCTATATCTTTTCAGTGGTGCATTTAGTCCATTCACATTCAGGCTAATTATTAAAATGTGATGGTTGATCCCTATCATAAGGTTCTTATAGTGTTGTTGTTGTTGTTCCTGTTTGTTTATTGTCTTTCTTTTGGTTTTGGGGTTGGTTCGTGTGTGTTTTTATTCTTTTTCCTATACTCTTGTGAAGAACGTTGTTGTTCTTTTTCTTTTCTTCTGTATTTAATACTTTCTTAAGTGTTTCCTGTAGAGGTGGTCTGGTGGCAGCATAAGTTCTTAGGGATTGGATATCTGGGAAAGATTTTAATTCTCCCTCACTGATGAAGCTTAGCTTGGATGGGTAGGTTACTCTTGGTTGAAATTGTTTATCCTTTAGGACTTTGAAGATAGGGCTCCAAGGTCTTCTACTTTAGGGAATTTTGTCTGTTTATTTGAAGGGTTTCTGTAGATAAATCTGCTGCTATTCTAATTGGTCTTCCATGGTAGATAATCTGACCTCTTTTTCCTGCTGTCTTTAGAATTTTTTTCTTTTATACCTACTTTGTTTAGGTGAATTATGTGTCTGGGAATTAGTCTTCTCATTTGTTGTCTTGCAGGGGTTTTCTGAATCTCTTGTGTTTGAATTCTCACATCACTAATGAGATGAGGGAAGTTTTCTTGAATAATTTCATTGAATGTTTGTTCCAGGGTGGTCTTTTCTCTCTTTCTGCCTCAGAAAGTCTAATTACTCTTAGTTTTGGTCTCTTGAAGTAATGGCTCATCTCTTAAAGGTTTTGTTCTGTCTTTTAAAACTTCTTTTGTATGTTTTTGACAGTTTGGGCTAGTTCTATTTTCGTCCTCAAGCTCTGACATTCTTTCTTCTGCTTGGCTAATTCTGCTTTCCATGCTTATCAGTTTGTTATTTATTTCATTCACAGTATTCTTTACCACTGTTATCTCAGTTATCAACTCCTTCCTAGTTTCCTCTTGTCTCTCCTCAATTTTTAAAAATCTCTTCATTAATGTCTTGACATCTGGGTTTGTAGTGAGACCAGTCATTCTGAGGGCTCTTCATTGTTTGCATTCTGAAGTCAGTTTTCTCAGTGTCTCACCTCCCAGTGGTCTGTGAGAGACCTATATTCTTCTTTTGGTTTTTCTTCATTTGTGTAGATTTTTCTCTCCTCTCTTTCCTCCCCTTATTTAATTCTGTTTTTCAGGGAAGATGTGGTTGCTTTTACTTCTTTTTGTTTAATCTCCTGTTCTTCCTTATGAGGGTCCTCTGGTTTTTTTTCACTTTTGAGGCTGGACTGTGTGTTGGGGGTTGTACTTTTTGCAGTTTTGAGGTTTAATTGAGGGGGAAACTGTGATTCAGAATCTATTTGCAGATCTCAGTATCCACCACCAGGTGTACGGACTCACTGGAACTCACTTCCCACTTCCTTACAATCTGTCCATGCAGTGGGATTTAGGTTTGTTCCCCAGAACAAAAGGCGGTAAGAAAAAGGAAAATAATGGAAGAAGAGGGAGTCAAGAGGAAGTTGGAGGGACAGAAAAGTAAGAAGGAAAACAGACATACATATCAACTAATGAATGAAAAGAGACATGAGGCCAGAAAAGAGTAAAAAACAAATAAACAGACAAAATTCCCTAAAGTATACTGGTAATTACACAAAGATAGTCCAATAAAATCATGCCTTTTGATGTGTTTTCCCCCAACACAAACAGGTAGTCTAAATCAAAAAGCAAACAAAAGTGAAGAAAACAAACAGTCAGAACAATAAAATCAAAAATCAAAATAAGAAACCAGACTAGCTCTGGAGTCTTTCCTCAGTGTCTAAACTCTCTTCATTTCTGATCTCTAGCCCCTCCCCTTTGCTCTCATTATAGGCATATAGATTTACTCAGAGATTGGGTCGGTTCCCTTGGCTTGCTGCCTTGCTGCCTGAGGACTGACTTGTCTTTGTCTGATTCAGTGTAGGGGAGGGGCTTCTATCTCCTGTTTTGGCAGGTTACCTTAGACACAAGTGGGAGGCTGCTTGGAGGTGGGTGGGGCAATACAAATCTCTGCCTGAAAAACGCCTGCGGTGAGTGGCTCCTTTTATGCCGATCCTTTCTCTTGACTAGTTCTTTCTCTCTACTCATCTGGGTCTGTAGATGATCCACTATGATGGACGATTATGTGTGTCTGGCGTCAGCTTCTGGCAACCAGTGATGTGACTGGGCATCACATTTGGTGGGCTGCCAGTGGCTTGGGGTGGAGGAGGGAGCCGGGAATTCCCCAAGCCAGAGCCAAGAGCCACAGCATCAGCAGCTGTTCACCTGGTAACAAACAGCAGTAGTCCCTTGCTGAGGCTGTGGTGATATGGAGGCTGTTTGCTGTGTTGGACTGGCTATAGCAACCACCCCTTGTAGGTGGTAGCTGCAGGGGCACATGGAGCTGCCTTCAGGAGTCAACTTTTGTGGAGATCATCACAGTTCAGCTTGTCCTGTCGCCGTCTTGCTGAGCATATCACCACCAGTTCTCACTCATAAGTGGATCCTGAACATTTACCATAATACCATAAGAAAGTGATTGCAGCAGTGAAATACTGCAGGGATTGGTGGGGGTGGATCATCATATCAGTAAGGAGTCTTGATCTCAAACCAGGCAAAGTGTGGACCAAAGGGAGGCCCAACCTTTATCTATATAATGTCCTTTTGTATACCTAATCCTGAATTGTGCCCCACATGTTTAAAAAAGTATTCAATAATTTACTCAAGACCTATGTTTGATTTTATGTATTGTAGGATTTTTCTTATAACAGAAATCTGCTTCTGCTTACCACTTTCTACAGGAGTTAATTTGCACTACTTTATGTTATAGTAAACAAATGGCTTACAAGATTAATATTTCATTTCTCTCATACTTAATTATATCCCACAAGCTCTAGTTTGCTATGGTTTTCTCCACATATCTTCTTTATTTTAGGAACCATGTGTAAATACTATACTAGTGGCAAAGTGAAAAAGAACAAGTGCTTAATATTTCAGAGGATATAAAAGTCTCCTAGGGTATGATATACATTATGTATTTTCATATCCCATTGGCCAAAGTAAGACACAAGGCCAACTTCAGTGTCACTAGGACAGGAATGTTTGTTTCTCTTACAGTGAAGTACTTGGAAGTCACATGCTAATGAATGAGTGTTTGTAGGTTTTTAGAGTTGTAAAAATGAATGTTTTGAAGACGTGATGCAATCTGCCATTGTGGGAGATAGAGTCCAATTTTAAATGAAGACTTAAGATAGAACTCATTGATAAGTTAACATGTAAGCATGATTTTGAATATGATGAGTGTATTAGCAACATGAATATCAGGATTCACAGTCTGTATTAGTTCTTCTTCATCTAACCTCTGTTTTCATATAGGTTAAGTATCTTGTGTCAAAAGTTTTTGGGACCAGAAGTGTTTCAGATTTTAGATTCTTTTAGATTTTAAAATATTTGCATTATACTTACTGGTCTAACATTCCTAGTTTAAGAATCTAAAATCTGAAATGACTAATGAGAATTTCCTTTAAGCATCACATTGATGCTCATAAAATTTTAGATTTTGGAACATTTCAGATTTTGTATTTTCTGACTAGAGATACTCAGCCTATATTCCAACTTCCTCCACTCTACATGTACCCTCAGGATCCCATACCTCAGTCATACAGAACAATTTGTAACTCTTTAATGTTCCATTTTGTATTCCAAACTGAGTTTAAAAATACTTTTCCTGGACACATGCTTCAAATACATGTTTGAATGAAGAACACATAATCATTTTTTAAATTAGTCAAAGTCTCATCTCTGTGGGGAAAAAGATAGTAGCCTAATCTTCCAAATAAACCGACAGTTTTCACCAAATGTTTTGCTATCGTCTTGATTTGAACCACTACTGTCTTATTAGAGTACTGCTATTGTCTCTTAAGTAGTCTCTTAGTCTACTACCTTGCTCCTCTGTGTTCTATTCTTAAAACAAATACAGAATAATACTTACAAAATTTACATTAGTTTCCATTAATCAATTAGCTCTCTTTTGAGTTCTCATCTTACTCAAAGTAAAACCCACATACCTTATGATGATCTACCAAGTCCTCAATAATCTGACCCTCTTTTTCTGTTCTGTATGATTTTGATATCATCTCATTTTAATTTTTTTGTGTGTGCTTTTTTTCCTAGAATCATGCATTTCTTGCTCATTATTCAAATATTCCAGCCATTATATTTTGTGGAAGCGTTTACACTCAGTATTTCCTATTCCCTATGGCCTCCATGTAGTCAACCCTGGCTTACTCTTACACTCGCTTCAGATTTTTACTCAAAAGTCAACTTCTCACTGAAGCATTTCTGGCTACTTTCTTTAAATATTCCCCACTTTTTAAAAACTGGTTACTTGTGAGATTTCTGTTTTCTTGATGTATGTGTGTATACAATTCTATGAATTTTCCTCTTAATATTGCTTTCATAATATCCCAGAGATTCTGATAAGATGTGTCTTCATTTTCATTTGTTTTCAGGAATCATTTTCTTTCTGTCTTGATTTCCATGTTGACCCAAAAATCATTCAGTAGTGTGTTGGCTAGTGTCCATATGTCTTTGTGTTTTGGGGCGAATCTTGTTGGTGATGATATTTATTTTTATGCCACAGTGATCTGAGAAGATGCATGGTATTGTTTTGATCTTTTGGAATTTGTTTAAGCTTGATTTATGTCCAAGAATGGGATCAATTTTGGAGTATGTTTCATGTGATAATGAGTAGAATGTATACTCTAGTTGTTGGGTGAACTGTTTGCAGATGTTTATTAAGTCCATTTGGTTGAGTGTCAAGTTGAGGTTCCAGATATGTTTATTGATATTTTTGCCTCAGTGATCTATCTAGAGCTTAAGTGGGTTCTTATGTTTCTAGTTATGACTGTGTGAGGATCAGTGTCTTCTCTTAGTTTACTTAGTATTTGATTTATAAAACCTGGTGCACCTATGTTGAGTGCACATATATTTAGGATAGATATTTCTTGCTGGTGGATTGAGCTTTTTATCATTATGTAGTGTACTTCTGTATCCTTTTTAACTTTTGATAGCTTGAAGGCTGTTTTGTCTGATATTAGAATAGCTACTTCTGCTTTCTTTTGTGTTTTGTTCACCTGAAAGTTTATTTTCCCTTACCCAACTTAGAGTCTGTGGGTGTCCTTTTTAGTGAGATGAGTTTCTTGAAGGCAGCTGATTGTTGGATTGTGGTTTTTTGTCCAGTTTGCCAGTCTGTGTCTTTTCAGTGCTGCATGTTGTCAATTCATGTGTAGACTGAGTATTGAAATGTGAGAGTTTACTCCTGTCATAGGGCTCTTAGAAGGCTGCTTCGTTTTCTTTTCACTTTTGTATCTATATATGTGTGTTTTCATTTTGAGGGGTGCTTTGAATACTCTGTTAACTCTGTGTTTGCTGTACTTCTGCACTCTTGTGACTTGCAAAGCCATTCTTTTTTTTTTTTTCTGTACTCAAAACCTTCTTAAGCATCTCCTGAAGGACTGGTCTGGAGGTACATATTCTCTTAGAGATTGGATGTCTAGGAAGTATTTCATTTCCTGTCACTGAAGAAACTTAGCTTGGCTGGGCAGGAAATTCTTGGTTGAAATTGTTTCTCTTAAAGAACATTACAAATTGGACTCCAGTCCCTCTGGCTGATAATGTTTAGGCAGATAAGTCTGGAGAAATTTTTACTGGCCTTCCCCACTAGGTAGTTTGAACTTTCTCTACTGCCTTTAGGATTTTTTCTTTCATACCTACTTTGTGTAGGTGGATTACTATGCATCTAGAGGTTGGTTTCTCATGTGATGCCTTGTAGGGATTCTTTGAATTTCTTATGCTTGAATGGTCACATCTCTAGTGAGATGAGGAAAATTTTCTTGAATGACCTCATATAATGCTTCCCTTTCTGCTTCAGGGATACCAGTCAGGCATAGTCTTTGCTTCTTGATATAATTGCACATCTCTTGGAGGCTTTGCTCCTTCTTTTTTGAGTTTTTTCTTCTTCTGTGTTTTAACAGATTGGGTTAATTCTGTATTTTGGTCTTCAAGCTTTGAGAGTCTTTCCTCTGCTTGGTTAATTATGCTCCTTATGCTTGTTAGTTGATTATTTATTTCAAAGATGAAGTTCTTTATATTCATTATTTCAGAATAAGCCTTTTTGAAATTGGCCAACTCCTTTGCAATTTCATTGTTTTTTGCTTCTTGCTTCTCTTGATTCGTATTCATTTTGTCATCCAATCTTTGATTTCTGTAGCTGTTATCTGAGGCAAGTTAGTCTGGGAGATTTTCATTGTGCTCCAAAGGTTGTTTTTCTTTCTTTTTCTTTTTTTCTTTTTTCTCTTTTTTCTTTCTTTCTTTCTTTTTTTTTTTTTTTTTTTTGTTTTTTTTTTGTTTTTTTCAGGCACTGTCTCTTAGGACTCTGGGGCTTACCTATGTTTTTCCTTGTGATGGTTCTCTTTTTCTTCTCTATAATTCCACCACTCAATGAGAGAGGCAAGATCACCAAAATCCTAACTTCAGCAGAATAATCCAGATAACCAAGATAAAGGTGCATCTGCAGGACATAGAAGACAAAAATATCATTAAAAAATGATCAAGACAAAGAGTTCTTTGAAAGGATAAAGAATATTGACAGGTCCCTAGCCAGACTGACCAAAAAAAAGAGAGAAAGCACAAATAAACACAATTAAAAATGCAAAAGGTTCAGTCACAACTGACCCTGAAGAAATTCAAAAGATTATCGGAGATTACTTTAAAAACCTGTATACAAATAAACTAGAAATATACCTAAAGAAATGGAGTACTTTTTGACATCATACAGCCTCCCAAGGTTAAAACAAGAAGAAATAGAAACTATACAGACCAGTAATAATCCAGGAAATTGATTTAATCATAAGGAATCTACCTACCAGGAAAAGCCCAAGACCTGATGACTTCCCAGCTGAAATCTACAAGACACTGGTATCAGGAGGAACTGATACCAATCTTACTGAAAGTTTTCCAGAAGATCAAAAAAGAGGGAATGCTCCTTAACTCATTTTATGAAGCCAACATCATACTGATACCCAAACCTGACAAAGACCCAACAAGAAAAGAGAATTACAGTCCCATATCCTTGATGAACACAGATGTAAAATTCCTAAACAAGATTCTGGGAAATTGGATCCAACAATATCTCAAGGCTCATCCTCCATGACCAAGTAGGTTTCATTCCTGGGATGCAGGGCTGGTTCAACATTTGCAAGACCATAAACACAATTCAGCACATGAACAAATGTAAAAACAAGAACCAAATGATTATATCATTATATGCAGGAAAAGCATAGACAAAACCCAGCATCCCTTCTTGGAAAAAGACACCTGTGCACTTAGGCATAGAAAGAACATTCCTCAGAACAGTAAGCAACATCTATAATAAACTTACAGCCAACATTTTGCTCAATAGGAAGAAATTGGAAGCATTCACACTGAGAACAGGAACTAGACAAGGATGCCCACTCTTACCCCTTCTATTCAACATCAAATTGGAAGTCCTAGTCAGAGCCATTAAGCAAGAGAAACAAAAAGGGGTATCCAAAAAGGAAAATAGAAAGTCAAACTATCCACTTGGCAGATGATATGATCCTATATCTTGAAAACCCTAGGACTCTGTCAAAAGCCTCCTCATGCTGACAATCAACCTTGGTAAAGTTTCAGAATACAACATCAACGTGCAAAAGACAGTTGCATTTATATACACCAGCAAAAAGCAGACACAGTGCCAAATAAAAGCACAATCTTATTTGTAATAGCCACAAAAAATATGAAATACCTTGGCATCCACTTAAAGACCTTTGTAAAGACCTTTACAAAATACTGCTCAGCTGGGCTCGGTGGCTCAGCCTGTAATCCCGCACCTTTGGGAGGCTGAGGTGAGTGGATTGCCTGAGCCTGTGGGTTCGAGACCTGCCTGAGCAGGCGAGACCTCATCTCTACAATAAATCAAAAAATTAGCCGGGCGTGGTAGTGCACGCCTGTAATTCCGGCTACTCGGAAGGCTGAGGCAGAAGGATCACTGGAGCCCAGCAGGTTGAGGCTGCGGTGGCCAGGAGTGGCCTCTACACTCCAGTCTGGGCGACAGAGTGAGATTCCAACTCAAAAAAAACCGCAAACAAACAAACAAACAAACAAAAAACAAAATGCTGCTCAAATAAAGACACAAACAAAAAATGTGTCTATTGGAAAATGGGAAAATAGTCCATGTTCATGGATTGGAAGAATCGATATTGTCAAGGTGGCCATTAGTAACAAAACAAATAGTAACAGATGCTGGCGAGGATGCGGAGAAAAAGGAACGCTTCTACACTGCTGTTAGGAATGCAAACTAGTGCAATCTCTTTGGAAGACAGTGTGGCGATTCCTGAAAGAACTAGAAATTGACCTTTCATATGACCCAGTAATACCCCTACTGGGAATATACCCAGAGGAATGCAAATAATTCTACAAAAAAGATACCTGCACACACATGTTTGTTGTAGCTCCATTCACAATAGCAAAAACATGGAACTGACCATTCTGCCAATTGAAGTTGGACTGGATAAAAAAAATGTGGTACATATACAAAATAGAATATTATGCAGTCATAAAGAAGGTCAAATATATCGACTTTGCAGCAACTTGGATGAATTTAGTATCTACACTCAGTGATCTATCACAGAAACAAAGAACAGAGTACCATATATTCTCATTTATAAACAGACCTTGAACAATTTCATAATACTATAAGAAGGGGATTGGCAGTAGTGGGAAACTGCCAGGGAATGGGGGATGGAATTGGCAGTTAAAGGAAACTAACAGGGCAGGAAGGGGCACACCTCATCAACAAGGGTACCTGCATAATGAACATTTGTATACCTAACCTGAATTGTATCTCACATCTTTACAATTAGAAAAGATGTCCAACCTACCCAATGCAATCTACAGATTCAATGCAATACCCATCAAATGACCAACATCATTTTTATCAGAACTGGAATTATCAATACAGAAATTCATATAAAAACAAAAAAGAGCATGAATAACCAAAACAATCCTCAGCAAAAGGAACAAAGCAGGAGGTATACTTCCAGACTTCAAACTTTACTACAAGTCTACAGTAACAAAAGCAGCCTGGTACTGTTACAGGAATAGACACATAGACCTGTGAAAAAGGACAGAGATTATGAAAGCAAATATTCAATCTCTCTACCTACTCATCTTCAACAAAACCAACAACAACAACCACTGGGGATAGGAGATCATGTTTAGCAAAAGAGGCTGGGAAACTGGCTGACCACATGCAGAAGGACTCCTACCTATCACCATATACAAAAGTCAACTCTAAATGGATCAAAGACCTAAACATAAAACCTCAAACTATAAGAATCCTAGAAGAAAATATAGGAAACACTCTTATACACATTAGAATAGGCAATCAAGTCTTGATCAAATTTCCAAAAACCAATGCCATAAAAACTAAGATAAACAAGTGGGACCTCATAAAACTGAGATGCTTTTGTGGAGCAAAAGAAACCATCAAAAGAGTGGAGAGACATCCCACAGAGTGGGGAAAAAAAATTGCTAATTATGTATCTGACAAGGATCTGGCATCCAGGATCTACAAGAAACTCAAATGAGTTGAAAGGAAAAAAACAAACAATTCTATCAAAAAGTGGGCAAAGGACATGAATAAACACTTCTGAAAGGAAGATACATAAGCAGTCAACAGATACATGAAAAATGCTCAGCCTCATCAGATGAATGCAAATCCAAATTACAATGAGATATCACCTAATTCCATTAAGAATGGCTGTCATCAATAAATCAAAAAACAATAGATGTTGTGAGGGAGAAAAGGGAGCACTTCTGCTGGCAGGAATGCAGGGTAGTCCAACCACTATAAAAAGCAGTGTGGCAATTCCTAAAATAACTAAAAACTGTCCTTACATATGATCCAGCAAATCCTCTCCTGGGAATTTA
The DNA here is from genome assembly GCF_000164805.1 of Carlito syrichta. NCBI lineage: Eukaryota > Metazoa > Chordata > Mammalia > Primates > Tarsiidae > Carlito > Carlito syrichta. The sequence goes on from NW_007259478.1 coordinate 438,406, forward strand.
CATGGAGGAACTTAGGTTGTTCTACAAAGAAGACACCAGGACATGCATATTTATAACTGCACTATTCACAGCAGCAAAAACCTAGAACCAACCTCACTGCTCAACAAAAGTGGACTGGATTAAGAAAATGTGGTGTTACACAGCCATAAACAAGAACAAAAGTATGGAATTTGCAGCAAATTGGATGGAGCTGGAGACCATCATACTTAGTGATCTTTCACAGTAACAAAGAACTGAATGTCAAATGTTCTCACTCGTAAGAGGGACTTCAACATTAATCACGTTGGCACAAGGGAGAGATTGGGTTTCAACGGACACCGCCAGGGAAAGGAAGAGGGGAGAGGTCATGTAGTATCACAAGGGCATCTGGTCCTAAACCAGGGGAATTGATGGCCTGTTAGTGGTTCAAATTTCACCTTCACAAAGCCTGCTTGTGCAACTAATCCTGACTTGCCCCACATTTCAATAATAATAATAATAACAACAATAATAATAATATTCCAACCCTACAGTTCAATATTTGCATTCTATGTCCCTGATTTACTTATTTTTTTAAGACTCTACTGCTTGAGAGAAGTTTTAGGTTCACAGCAAAACTGAGAGAAAGTTACAGAGATATTCTATATAAACCATGCTCTTATACATAAATAATCTCTCCCATTGTCAACATCCTCCATCAGAGTGGTACATTTATTTGAATTGACATTGTCACCCAAAGTCTATCGTTTCCTTTAGGGTCACTCTTGGTATTGTACATTCCATGGGTTTGGACAAATTTATAGTGACATATATTCACCATTATAGAGTAACACCTAGTATTTTCACTGCCGTAAAAATCCTCTCTGCTCTGCCTATTTAATTTCTTTCTATCTCAACCCCTTTAAACCACTAATCTTTTTTTAATGTCCCCACAATTTTGTCTTTTCCAGAATGTCATATCATTGACATCATACCATGTGTAGACTTTACATTTAGCTTCTTTCACTTAGTAATATGAATTAAGATTTCCTTCATATCTTTTCATGGCTTGATAGTTAATTTATTTTTGGCTCTGAGTAATTTCTATTGTCTAAATGTAACAAAGTTTACTTATCTTTTTGCCTGCTGAAGGATATCTTGGTTGCTTCCAGGTTTTTGCAATGTTGAATAAAGCTACTATAAACATCTGTGTGTGGGTTATTGTGTTGCACATAAGTGTTCAACTTCTTGTGTAAATACCAAGTAATATGATTGTTGAATCATATATTAAGAATATGTTTGGTAATATAAAAAACTGTCAAACTGTCTCCCAATGTAGCTTACCATTTTGAATTCCCACCAGTGATGAATGAGAGTTTCTGTTATTCTACATTCTTGTCAGCATTTGGTTTTAGTTTTTTGATTTTTGGTCATTTTAATAGGCATGTAATAGCATCTCATTTTTCTGATTTAATGTACAGCATCTTTTTGTATGCTTATCAGTTTTGGAAGATAGAATGTGATGGAAGTACCAGTCTGATAGTTCCAAACATAGACCTCAAGAAACCTTGAAAAATTTTATTCTCTTTCTGAGAATAAGGTGAGAATTCATGAGAGCAAGGTGAGAGGCCATCCTGAACCAAATTGTTCCCATCCAACCCCACAGCAGACCCCAAATAATAATGTGAACCTAGCTAAGATCACTGATTTCAATATTCATTCAGCAGAGTCAGTCAGGTTACCTGTTAACTCATGAGTAAAAATCAATGTTCATTATTGTAAGTCATTGAGGCTTTGTGTTATTTGTTATGCAGAAATATTAGGGAAATATATACATGACACAAATAGTACATAGGAAAATGAAAATTGCTAAGGAGAAAAAAATAAATCAAAAGAAGATATACAAGCAGACAACAAATACACGAAAAAATGCTCAGTCTCAGATAACTGCAAATCAAAAACACAATGAGATATCATCTAACTCCAGTAAGGATGGGTCTCCTCAATAAATCAGAAATACAAGCTTTAAAAGGGTGAGAATATAGTCTAGTTTATTAAATTATTTATTCAAAATGCCTATAATTTACCTGGCACATAATAAGAACTCAGTAATTATTGGCTGAATACATGAATGGAGACATCCACAACACCTTTATAGAGACTGTAAGCTCTATATAGTCAAGTACTCAACCATTATTTAAAAAAATTTTTCAACAACTGTTACAAAGCTAGGCATATAAAGAGCATGCAGAAGAAACATCTTAGATGAATAAATAAATAAATGACAGTAGGGTCTAGAAGGGAAATGAAAGAGAGGTCTCCTCCTGATGTTATTAACTTGTTCTTATAGATGTATTTTTCCTAATATTTTCTTCTGATTCAAATGACTTTTTGGAAATAATCTTTTGAATACAGATTGGAGTTCAGTGCTTTTGAAATAATTATGGCAGTCTTCAGGGAGATATGGCATATAAACATGAGAGAGCAGCATTTGCATACAGCTATGGAGGAAAAATATGACCATTGAGATATTCTATGTCCACCTAATTGAGGAGATTAATTGTAATTGTAGAAATTAAACTATAATTTGCGATTCAGAATTGTCTCTGGAGTTTCATTAAGAGTAACATGACTAACCCATAATTGCTTCTACCAACATGTCTTTTCCAAACTGCCAGACAGAAAAGCCTATTGGTTTGGTTTAAGTCCAGGTCTCCAAGAGACACATGAGTTAGAAAGGTATCATTCATTTTATTCTAAAATTACCCTAAAGATAATTTCGATTTGATTTCTTGACTCTCATTTTAAGGGAAAGGAGTTTGGAAAAGTGGTCTAGTTGAAATATTTTTATAGCCTTAGTTTATTGAAAGTCAGTTAATTTTTTATAGAATAATTTTAAAATCCAAAGTGTTATGGTTGTGTACTCTCTATAAAAATTCACTGAACTGTGCACTCTTTATTTATAATCTTTTGTCTATACACTTTAATACTTACATATTTTATATAGTCATACCAAACATTAATAAAATGCATGTTTATTTTAAAATCTAATGTATTTTATGTGTATATTCTTAGTTAGAAATTTCATACTTAATAATGCCTGTATAATGATTATTTATGTACCTAACCCTGAATTGTATCCTACGTCTTTAAAATAAAAAAGAAATACTGCATCAAATTTAAAAACTGATAGAAATATGTGCCTGTTTTTATTTTTATTTCCTTTACAACATATTAACCAATCAGGATTGTTGTATGCTAAATTAAACTGGTAACATAAATGAACTTTTGAACACACCTTAATTTAAAAAAACACCAAATCTTATTTCCTCTTTACTTTGAATATCGTGAAATGCTTAATTGGCTTTCTACATCTCCTCTTATCCTCTACTTCAGCCTAGTGTAAGGTTTTTGGTATTATTTATGAATTTCTTTATAAATTCAGTCAGGTTTTTTCATCACAGTGAGAAAAATAAATTAAATCTTAAAGTTCAGTATTGTGACATATTATATTTTATTCTCTCTGCTATTCTATTCCTATGAAAGAGTTGATATATTTAAGTTTTGGAAGTCAAATTTCTATATTATTTAAGGATAATTTATACATTTTTCTCAATACATTCCAAATCAATTTGTAAAGATAGGGAAAAAACCACTTGGCAAATAGGTTGAAACACTAGCAATAACTCTACGGGGTGGGGGGGGATTTGTAAAATAATCAATCATAACTATTTAAGTATTTCTTAGTGAGAGTCTAAAAAACTGGCCATGTAAAGGGGCTGATAAGAAAACCACTGCATTTTGAATTTAGTTTTAACCGACTGACAATGTTTACTTTAAAGTTGTTAAAAGACAGAATTTACGGATTAAATTTTTTTTTAAAGCTAAATTTATCTGACTGTACTGTGACAGTGGCGTACACATACAAGTCTCTTATTCAGGCCCAGAGTTAAGTTCTTCTTTCATGAGTTAAACATTCCAAAACAAAGCAGAAAGAGAGGTGTTACAGATTAGACTTGCAAATTTCAAAATACATAGTGTCAGTCTAGTGATGTTTAAACATCCGTTTAGAATAACTCACAGAGGAACTGTAGCATATTACAAAGTAGAATCATGAATATGCAATCAGCAAATGGTTCTGGAGCCTGATCACCATCTCTGTCAATTACAGCAGTCACTTTCTGTGATGGTACCTTGGCACTTTGACAGTGATTGTACCTTTACATGATGTATTGCAGATATCATGCTTCAGTTGTTTACAAATAGAACCATATCTTACTCTTTCACTGTAAGAATTGAGTGTTTTAAGGAAGGAAAATATTTCCTATAATAAATCTTCTACTTAAGTCACTCAAGCATAATCAGACTGGGAATATTGTATGATGCCAATACCACATGACAAAAGCAAAACCCTAAGTCCCTCTTTGTATTACTCTTGACACAAAGTAATGTGGAGCTTTTTCAAGGTAACTGAAAAGGTAACTAAGTATTAATTCACAATATAGTGTCCATTACTTTTAAAGGAGTAGGCTAGTTAGAAATTTCTGGATAGAATTGCTGAGAAAGAGGTATAGGTGTCGAGAAAGAGGTATAGGTGTCAATAAAGGCAAAATTTATCTGGACATGACATAGTTTGGTTTGCTCTTTTAACCTATCTAAAATATTTTATTTGCTTATTTGCAGGCATCAACTTGGCTAAACATGAAAACACAAATGGTTTGCCTGGATAGTAATATTTTCCAGTGTTTATTTGCTTAAATTTCAGGTAAAACTATCAGTGAGACTAAATTAACAGATAATTTCTCAGTTTGCCACTTAATTCTGTATATATCTATTTGAATAAAATCTCCACTATTTAAGACTGCTACATGGTATGTGAACATCTAAAAAAAATCAAGGTTATTTATTATCATGTAGATAATATGTATGAATGTTAGACTTACTTATTTGTAATGTTACACCTACATGAGTTTTTATAGATTCAACTTTATATTTAGCCATTGACTCAGGAAGTTCAGGAATTCATAGTTATGGAATACTATACCTAAAACTGACCGTGAAAATCATATCATTCAAATCACTTTACTCTTACTACCTTCCTGTGCCAAGTATTTTTTAGATGAAAATGAAATTTGCCACAGGTCACATAGCTAGCATTAAAATCAGCTTCTCAAATCAGAACACCTGTTTCACAATCAAGTGCTATTTTTATGAAGCCATTTTTTATATGTTTAAGGAATAGCTCCTAGGGAGGGAGAGAGGCAAAGAAGGGGGAGAAGTAAACCATGGGAGTGCGTCTCCCTGCTGAAGACTTGAACTTACACATAAAACTGCAGAAATGATCCAGAACTTGAAAATGGTCCTCACAATAATGGGATTTTCTTCCCAGACTAGATGATGTAAACTAAACTCTGATACAGGACATTAATAAACAAAGCAAAGCAAACAGACGAGAGAGAGACAGACAGAGAGAGAGAGAGAGAGAGAGAGAGAGAAACAGATTTAAGACATTCTAAAAGTAAATGCTTGCATTTCAGCTCATCCCTTTCTGTAACACCTTTTCACAATCCACAGCCATTAGGCTATAGAAGAGAAGATAGTGCACAAAAATAGCCACCTACAAAATAGAGCTTATTTAAGGGAAATGGCTTCATATCTAGGGGGAAGAGAGGTACAAGTTCACCAATACTGCTGCAGAAAAGAGAATGTGAAAGCTGCTGTTCAAATATGAGTAATATAAAAGGAAAAAAAAGTGTGGCAATTTTGCTGTATAGGTATTAAATAAGAACTAATAGAAAATGTATAGTATGCCAATGGCTGACTAAGTGCCTAGCATTGGAGAAAATATTCATAAATATTCATAAATCCCAATCACTTAAAAATCTAGAGCAATTTGGTAAGGTTAATTTAGTAAACTTAGGTTTTAAATATAGGATTAAAACTATATTTAGTTGAGATTATAGACTTGCAAAAACATAGAAAGTCATCAAAGAACAATAATCCCAAACTGACAAATAAGCATAGCCCCAAATAAAAAAGAACACAGTTATTTCTGAAATCGAGATTTTTTTCATAGAGAAAGATTGAGATAACTTTAGCCAATGTAGATGAAAAAGGCATATTAATTAAGGCACTCAGAATCTGATAAATATGGAATACAGATAATCTTACAGAAAATACCTATATTTGAAGTAGGAAAGACATCAAATAAAATGGAAGATACATCTGAATATTTATAATAAGCTTGCCTAAAGTGAAGAAAGAACTAAATTTGCAAATCAAGACATACAGTATTCAAGAAAAATGTAAAATTATACATACACTATAAGATATTTTAGCTAAGCCACAGTAAAAACAGAAATTAATCAGGCAAAGGATAAATCAGATTCACCAGAGAAATCTTCAATGTCAGAGGACAAAATAATTGTGATCCAACATTATATCCAGCCTAAACCACATTCTAGTGTGAGGATAAAGTTGAAGATGCTCCACTATGAAAAACTCAGAAATGACAATGAGTAATGTAGCATGAGTCCTTTTGAAAAACAAACACTCAGAGATGATGAAGTTGAGCTAAATAAAAGGTAAATCCAACGTCAAAATAACAGAGGTAAAGCCATCAAAATTACTGTGCATGATGCCTAATTTCATTTAACTATAGAACTGATACAAGACACTTCAAGTTATAATAATCAAATATATAATCATATGTTAATGTTATAAATACATGCAATGGAATAAGTAAACTAAAAACATGAGGCAAAAAATCTAAAGTCTTAATTTTTCACATCACAGAGTAAAAAGATAATGTTTACATTTGAAATGCTGTATCTCAGTGAGGTTTTTATTTGCATTTCTTTGATGATTAGTGAGGCTGAGCATTTTTTCATATATCTGTTGGTTGCATGTATGTCTTCTTCTGAGGAGTCTCTGTTCGTATTTTTTGCCCATTTTTTAACAGTGTTTGTTGTTTTCCTTTTGGCACGTTTGAGTTCCTTGTAGATCCTGGATGCTAGCCCTTGTCAGGTTTACAGTTGGCAAATATTTTTTACCATTCTGTGGTCTACCTCCCTACTCTCTTGATTGTTTCAGTTTGGTGAGGTCCCATATCTTATCTTTTATGATATTCACTTTTGGAGTTTTGTTCAGGAATTGGTTTCCTATTCCCATTTCTGTAAGGGTGTTTCCTACGTTTTCTTCTAGGATTCTTACAGTTTGAGGTTTTACATTTAGGTCTTACAGATGCTGGGGAAGATGTGGGAAAGGGAACACTTCTACACTATTGGTGGGAGTGAAAACTAGTACAACCTCTGTGGAAAGAATGTGGCAATTTCTAAAATATCTAAAAATCGACCATCCATATGACCCACTAATCCCCTTTCTGGGAATATACGTAAAGGAACTCAAATCACTCTATAACAAAGATACCTGCGCACGCATGTTTATTGCAGCATTATTCACAATAGCAAAAAGATGAGCAACTGTGCTGCCCATTGAAAGAGGATTGAATAGAAGAAAGATGGTACATTTACATGATGGAATATTATGCAACCGTAAAGAAAAGCAAAATTATGAACTTCACAGCAACTTGAATGGAATTAGAATCTATAATACTTAGTGATTTAGCACAGAAACAAAGATATGAGTACTATATAGGTACTCACTCTTAAGCAAATCCTGAATGTTTATCATATTACTTTAAGAAAGGGATTGGCAGTAGTGGAACACAGCCAGGGGAAGCTGGGGACACATAATATCAGTAAGAGTGCCAAACTTACCTAAACGATGACCACTTATGTACCTAACCCTGAATTGTACTCCATATCTTCAAAAAAAAAAAAAGCGATACTGTATTAAAAATGAAAAGAAAAAAGAGAGACTACAATCACTTACTGGTCTTCATAATCTCATTTCTTACATTAGGTAGGAAAACATTTTTAAGATACAACCTCCCAAACTTTTTCTGTACAATGACCATTTGTATACCTAACTCTGAATTGTACCCCACATCTCTAAGATAAAAAATTTAAAAAATACAACCTCATGTGATAAAAAAAAAATTCATTGTAGGTCAATAATTTTTTTCATTTTAAAGGAATAAATGTTTGATTTATTAAAGTTAACTAAAATGAAATGTTAGCTTCTGGGCAATATAAAATAACAAGGTTAGATTTACTTTACCATTCAAAACAACTAAGAAACTACAAATGAACAACAAATTTTTTTTAGAATTTTGACACCAAGCAACAACAGATTTAGGTCACTGAAAGAAGGCAAACAAGCAGGGTGAACCCAAAGATCACCCTAACTTGCTTTCTAGAGGAAAATCTTAAATATGGCAAACAAAAGGGGCGCCAAATAGAGCACAGTGAATACATCGAGTTGAGAAAATAAGAATCAGACTTGAGGGATGCTGAGGTAACTAGAAACTGTAGGGCAGAGTTGTGGAGACAAGGGAAGTACTCAGGAAACAAGCTCTAGAAATCTGTATAGGGAATCCCTTGAGTATGTATTTGAATACCAACTACGAATTAAGGTGAAACTATGAGACTAGTAAAATAACCTCTAAGAAACAGTAAGATAAAACATTCTCATGGCTTACATAGTAATGCTGAGAGTAATTTGAGCTCTGGAAAGAGAGAATGAAGAACACTTGCTGGTCACCCAGGACAACTGGTAGAGACCAGAAAAGGGTTACGGTATGGTAGCTGGGATAATTCGTCACTATAGTAAAGACTACTCCAAATGTGCCTTTTCAAACCTTTATTTGTGACCAGCTTGGGCAACATAGTGAGATCATGTCTCTACAAAATAAATTATTCTGGTATGGTAGTGTGTGCCTAGTTTCTAGGGAGGCTGAGGCAAAAGGATCACTTGAGTCAAGGATTTCAAGGCTGCAGTGAGCTATATGATAGAGCCACAGCACACTAGTCTGGGTGAGAGAGTGAGACTGTGTCTGTAAAGAAATAAAATAAAAAACTTTAATATAAGCCTTAAAGTAATCAAACTAATCCAGAATGAACAGCTGCATGCTTGTACAAAATCCAATACTTTGAAGGAAGATAACAGACATAACACTTAACAACATGCATCCAAAATAGTCCAATTCCAATAAAAGATGACAAGAAGCAGGAAAAATGTGAGCCTTATCCAGAAGAAAATCATGCAGTAAAATTATCACATAAAGATTTTAAAATAAATATTATAAACATGTAATAACAATAATAAAAAGAAACATTTATTTTTTTAAAAAATCAAGTAGAACTTGAAGAGTGGAAAGAAATATTAAATAAAACATTCAAATTCACTGGACGGGTTTAAGACTGGATTAGACATTGCAAAGACAGAAATAAATATTGCAAAGAGCTTCAATAACATATAAGACGATAACAGGTGGTCTGACACATGGGTCTTCAGAATACAAGGAAAATGAAGAAGCGGCATAAAATGTGAATAAAATAACACATAAAGATTCCTAAATTTAAAGCAAACTGTAACCTCACTTATCCAGGAATTTTGCTAAACTCCAAGGAGGATAAACCATACTAAGTCATATCATAATCAAATTACTAGAAAATAGTGATACAAAAAATTTAAAATGAATAAAGGCTTTATGGTTTCAGTTCCTCCATAAAAAGGACTTGGGAGCTGTAACTCTCTTCCTTACGCCAAAGGAAAAAACCAAACAAATTGAAACTCAATGAATTTTTTTGGATTCATTAGAGAAGCAGGTTTACAAGTAATTTACCACCAAAAAATGTGGAGAGACAGGTGAGTCAAGAGTCACAGCCAAAATCTGTTTATCTGCAGTGAAGCGCTAGATACATAAACCAATAGGTACACCTAAATGGTAATTTTCACGAAATTCTGGAGTCTGAATACAGATGAGCATGAGAGTAAGAAACTGCTGGGGCTGCAACTGAGGGTGGTTTGGGCGGAGGAGGTAAAACATTGTGCGTTTTACCTTCAAGAGCCCTACCAGGACATCACAGGCCCAGTAAGGCTTGGGCTGGATGTAATGTTGGCTCACAGTTGGTTAGAAGTTGGCAAACATTATTTTGTTCTCTGACATTGAAGGTTTCTGTGATGTATCTGATTTATTCTTTGGCCAATTAATTTCTTTTTTACTGTTGCTTAACTAAAACATCTTGATGTTGTGTTTCCAATTTTACATTTTTCTTGAATACTGTACATCTTGATTTGCAGATTTAGAACTGAAAAAGATACTTTTGTGGTTCTAGCAGGAGTAGAAAAAGAGATCTGAGAAAGATGTTTTTGTGGTTCTAGCAGGAGTAAGAAAAATGATAAGCTAAGAGAATTTTTTTTATTGCAAATGCCTACTGCCCACAAGATGAGGTTTTACCATTGCTTTATCCCACTTGGAAAAGGGTCTTATTTTCACTCTCACTCTCTAGCCTTCATGTGTCATGCAAGGTAGGAGAAGGAAGCTAGTGACACTTATGAAGGTCATAGCCCAGGAGTACTGGCCCAATAAAGGATTACAACTTGCCACAAGAGCAACAGGCCTCCAGAAAAGTAACACCAGATTTCAGCTAAAAGAGCTGTGAGACACATATTTTTTGAGGAGGAATACTTAGGGAAGACTAAGTCAATAGGGGAGATAAAAATAAAGATACTGAAAGAATTTGAAACCTCTGACATCTACAGATACATAAACATTAGCTATAGCCTGGCAAATATTAAACATGGATTAAACTAGAGCTAGATTAACAAAAACAAACAAAAAGAAAAAGAAAACAAAACTTTACACTGAAAGCCTATTTGCCTCAGCTCCTATTACTATTACCTGATACATCATCTCTAACTTTAAACAGACCAAAAGACAAGAGCAAACAGAGTCTGAAGAGAAAGAAAGAATCAAAATTAGAAGCAGATATAAAATAGATATGGGAATTATTAGATAAAGAATTTAAAATAACTATAATTACGTTGTCAAGGGCTCTAATGGAAATAGTAGAAAACTGGTTCTAATGTTTATATAAAAGGCAAAAGACCTAGAATAGCCAACCCAATACTGAAGAAAAACAAAGTTGAAGGGCTCATACTATCAATAAAAGCAATCAAACTTCTTACAGAAATGTCTAATTTGAATACTTGGGCAGTTAATATTCAAGATGAGCCTTGAGTATCTTATAAGTCTGAAAATTTAACTGGTTAAAAGTTAAAAGTGAAACTAAAAACAGCGATGTAGTATGTCAAAGGGACGTAAGAGACAACTGAAGGAACTCTCATTTTCCAAAGCTGGAACTGTTTGAACAACCAAATAGAAAAGATGGTATTGGATTGTAAGCCAAAGTATAAAATAAATATCCATTTAATCATCCATAAGTCCATATGGATATAAATGATTGAGCAAATAAATAAATTGAGAAGGTCAAATAATATACTTAGGCACTCCACCTTCAGAAATGAAGCATAAATCTTCATTCCTTAAGTGTGAATTATGTATAATAACTTTTTTCCAAATTGTACAGTATGATGAGAGAAAAAATAATAACTTTGCAGGGAAGAAAGCTGACAATTTTTACCTCAGTCAGTTTAACATCGACAATGTTAAAGTTATGTTGATGGTGTGTACCCTTGATATGTTGTGATGAAATAGTTTCTCCTCCATGCTTTATCTCCGTGCATTACCCCTGTGTTTTCCCTCCAGGTATGACCATAATCCTACTGTAATAACAAGAAAGCCTACAAATGTTTATTGAGAGATAACCCTGACAATATCTGACCTCTGAACTGTAATCCAGAAAACTGTAATCAAAACAAGGTTATCAAAAACAAGGAAGTCAGAGACTGTCACAGCCCAGGGGATCTTAAGAAGATATGATGACTAAGAGTAATTTGGTATTCAGATGAGATCCTGGAACAGAAAAAGAACGTTATGTAAGACTACGAAAAACTGAATAAAGTATGAATATAATTAATAATCATGTATAAATATTGCTTAATTAATTGTAAAAAATGTACTGCACTAATGTAAGATGTTATAAGAAGAGAAACAGCATATATGGGGATAATGAGAATTCTCTGTACTATCTTCACAATTTTTCTGTAAATATAAAATTTCTATAGATTTAAACATTTATTTTGAAGAGAGAAATAAATAAGCATGTAGAGAGAAATGAAAATAAAATTAATGCTGATTACTCAAGGGACAGCAGGGGAAAAAAATGCTTCACGACCTGAAGAAAGCTGTAAATCTAGAATTTTATATTTATCAAAAATATCCTTTGGATTCATCCCATTATGTTAAAAAAAAAGGTATAATTGCCCATTTCAGCCTTTCTATCAACACTGTATTTATAAACTAACTCATCTAATAAGAAGATATAAAAGCTATCTGGTTTGGAAAGTGTGGTAGATTGTATTAATGACCCAAATTATTTACATCTTCCCATATATGTACCCTTTTCTATATAACTTTTGAGTAGTCTTCCACTTGGAGCAGAAGATTATACCCAACTCACTGTGATTAAACATGTGATATATACTTTGACTACTGGGCTGCCGCATAAGCAGAAACTTTGTGTGTGCTACCACAATTGGACTTGTTTACTTTTGCATCTCTGTTTTGCACCTCAGCAAATAGTTTGTACCTCAGCAAATAGTTAGCCAACTCCAGATATTAAAGTTAACAAACAAAACTAGAGTAAATACCAACCCTAAATCTATAATTTTCAAACTTGCAATCTAAACATTTATTATTGAGAAAGTGAGTTTTAAGACAGCTTCACACATAGCTTTATGTAGGCTGTACTAATATAGAGAGATATAGTAATTTTTAAAATTCTAAGATGATATGACTTTGTGTATAGAGAATCCAAAATAATGTGCAAACTATTTTGAATAACAGATTACAAATGTTGGTTGGAATCAAGACTAATATAGAACATTCAACTGTATTTATATATACCAATAATAGAATACTGTAAATAAAAATTGTAAATGCCACTTATAATATTACAAAACATGCCCATACTTAGCAATGATTCAGTAGAAGATATGCAAAACTTTTATAATAAAAATCACAAATATTGTTTAGAGAAACCAAAGAATACTTAAATTATTGATGAGTCCAATGAAGGCTCAATATTGTTAAGACACTAAATCACCAAATATCGATCTATAAATTTAATATGGTCACAGTCAAGATCTCAGCAGATTTTTTAGTGTAGATTGATGAACTGATCATACAATTCATACAGAAACACAAAGATCCTGAAAAGGCTAAGACAATTTTAGTTAATAAAAAACAACATTAGAGGTTTTATACTCCCCGTTTCAAGACACTATACAGTTATACTGTTTAAGAAGTTCATTGCATAGTGTTAGACATCTAGAACAATGGAACCAAAAATAAAATCTAGAAATATACCCACATACTATCACCAATTTAGTTACCATTATGGTTACTGGGAGAGAGGATAGACTCTTCTATGAGATGCTTGAATGATTGGCTAACTATATGGAAAAATTATGAACCTTGAGACTTACCTCATACCATTCTTAGAAAAAAGTAATGTGACCTTTATCTTAAACTTAAACATAACTACTTGGAAGGCTGAGTGGAAGGATCACCGGAGCCCAGCAGGTCGAGGCTGCGGTGGCCAGGAGCGGCCACTGCACTCCAGTCTGGGTGACAGAGTGAGACTCCAACTCAAAAAAAAAAAACAAAAAACCTAAACATAAAATTAAGACAATTAAACCTATGGGAGAAAATAGAGTATATTCATGACTTAGGCTTAGACAGATATTTATTAAACAAGAAAAAGGAAATAATCCAAATTTTAGAATGTCAAAGATGAGCAGGCAATTAATCAAGCAGGATATTCAAACCAAAGATATATAAAAAGGAACTCAGCCTCATTACTATCATTACTAAGCAGAATCATGCAAATTAAATCCCAGCTGAGATCATAATCACACATTTACCAGAATGTTTAAATTAAAAAAAAAGAATCCTAAGTGTAAGTAAAAACATGGAGAAAATATAACTTCATACACTGTGGTTGGGAAGGAAAACTTTTACAATAATTTTGGAAAGCTCTTTGACATTAATTACTGATAGATTTTTACAATCATTTTGGAAAACTCTTTGACATTAATTACACATAGACTACTATGTGATCTAGCGATTCCTTTTCTCAATTACACAGATAAATCTATGCTTGCAACCACAAAGCACATGTACAATAATCCTAATTAATAATAAAGAACTTTCTTTATAATAGCCAACACCTAGAAACATTTTAAATGTCCAATAGCAGCAGAATAGATTAACAAAATGTGGTGTTTTCATACAAAATAATACTGAAAAATTATACTAAAAAGAACAAAATGCTGAGAAAGGGAATAACATAAGTAAGTCTAAAAGACTAGGCTGTGCAAAAGAAACTAGACATAAATGAAACTAGACACAAACTTTATCATTCTGTGAATGTGAATTCAAAAGGCAGGGTAAAATAACCAAGCTCTAATTTGTCATTCTAACCTCATGCAGGTAATCCAAATTCTAATTAAATTCTTATCCCCAGCTAGCAGCCATCTAAGGTCCTGACCCTGATTCCAAGCTTCTGTTAGGGTTTAGTTTGGCAACTATCCTCATTTAAACATGGCAAGAAATCGTCAGTCACTTTACTACTCCCTGAAGACCTTTCCACTCTTCTTTGTTATTCCCATGGATTCTTCCGTAAGTGGGTCTTTCATTCCTAACTCCTGTGAAATTACAAGAAGTTCAACTCTACTGTTCTGAGTCTTTGGTTAGTTCTTTAATCTGCTACCTAACACAGTTTTAACATTCCGCATGAAATCTGGAAGAGAAAATCGCCTTTGTAAGGGATTTACCAATGTTCCAATTTTGTTACTCTTCATTGTGAAACCATCAAAAACTGCTCTCGCTTTTCTGTCTTTCATTGAAGGTCCTGTCTGGAGTATGTTTGGACTATTTCAGATTCCAAACCCACATTAAGAATTAGAATGACCTCAGGGAGATGTAAATTCTCAGCTCACACCTTAAAATGTCTTCCCTCTCTGTAATTTTCACCCCTGTGGTCCTCGTCGCTTTTACATCTAACTGATACTTTTACTTTTATTTTTCCCAGAAGAATTGAGGTTTAATTGACAAAGAACTCTTGAATATATTTAAGTTGTACAATGTGATGTTTTGATACATGTATGCATTGTGAAGTGATTGCCATAATCAAGCTAATTAATTCTTTCTTAGTAAATTTCAAGTGTATAATGAATTGTTAGTAACTACAGTTACTAGTCTGTGCATTAGCTCCCCAGGACTTACTGGTCTTATAAATGAAAATGTGTACTTTTTGAACAAAATTCTGTCATTTCTCCCAACCTCAAGCCCCTGGCAATCACTGCTCTATTCTCTATTTTTGTGTGTTCAACTTCTTTAGATTCCTAATATAAATGAGGTCATTTGTACTTATTTTTCTGTGTCTGGCTTATTTCACTTAGCATAACATCTTCTAGATTAAATTATGTTGGTCCAAGTGGCAGAATTTCTTTCTTTCTAATGGCTGAATATTATTCCATTTGCATATACATTTTCTTTATATATTCAACCATAGTTGGACAGTTAGGTTGTTTTTATATTTTGGCTATTGTGAATAATGCTGCAATGAACATGGGAGTGTAGCTCTCTCTTCAAGATACTAATTTTAATTTATTCAAATATATACCCAGAAGTGAAATTGCTAGATCACACGATAGCTTTATCTTTAGTTTCTTCAGGAATCTCTTTCCTTCCTTCCTTCCTTTCTCTCTCTCTCTCACCGCCCCCTTTCTTTCCTTTGGAGTTGGAGTCTCACTCTGTCACCCAGCTGGAGTGCAGGCCACCCCAGCATCTACCTGCTGGGCTCCAGTAATCCTTCCGACTCATCTTTTCAAGTAGCCAGAACTATAGGCACACACTACTGCGCCTGACCGATTTTTTAAAATTTATTGTAGAGACAGACAAGGTCTCACCAAGTTGCCTGGGCTGGTCTCAAACTTGCAGGCTCGGGCAATCCACTTGCCTTCACCTCCCAAAGTGCTGGGATTACAGACTGACCACCAAGCCCGGTCCATTGTACTGTTTTCTATAATTGATGTATGTACCAATTTGCATTCCCACCAACAGCGTGCAAGGGTTCCCTTTTCTCCATAGTCTTGCCAACGCCTGTTTTCATTTCACTTTTTGATAGCTGCCATCCTAACAAGTGTGAGGTGATATCTTATGGTGGTTTCAAATTGCGTTTCCCCAATGATGAGTGACCTCAAGTACTTTTTCATATATCTGTTGGCTGTTTGTGTGTCTTCTCTGGAAAAATGTCTATTTCAGTCCTTAGCACATTTTTAATGGATTATTTGATTTTTTAAATTTGCATGAATATATTTTAGATATTATTCCACTATCAGATATATGGTTTGCAAATATTTTTCTCATGCTATAGGTTGCTTTTTCATTTTGCTGATTTTTTTTTCTCTATAAAAACTTTCCAGTTTGATATAATTCCACTTGACTATTTTTTTGCTTTTGTTGCCTGTGATTTTGGTGTCACATCCACAAGTCATTACCAATACCAATATTAAGGAACTTTTAAAAAATTTTCTTTTACTATTTGAACAGCATCAGGTCTTATGTTTAAGTCTTTAGTCCCCTTTGAGGTAATTATCATGTATGGCATAAAGTAAGGGATCTAATTTCATTCTTTTCAATGTGTATATCCAGATTTTTAAATACTATTTTTTGAAGAAATGATTCTTTCCACATTATGTGTTCTCGGTGCCTTGTGGAAGATTAGTTGATCACAATTGTGTGGTCTTACTCTATTCTGGGTTTTTCTTGTTATTGTTCTATTGGTCTATTTGTCTATTTTTATGTCAGTATTTTACTGTTTTAATTCCATAGCTTTATTATATACTTTGAGATCAGGTTGTGTAATGCCTCCCACTATGTGCCTAGTTTTCAAGATTGATTTGACAATTTGATATCTTTTGTGGTTCGATGTGAATTTTACAAATGTTTTTCCTATTTTTGTAAAAAATATCATTGTAATTTCAATAAGACATCATTTAATCTGCAGGTAGCCTACTTAGTAACATGAAAACACGTGAAAGTATAAAATTCACTGGTAAAGGTGAACATATAGTTTAATTGAGAATACTCTAAATAGTGTAATGACGGTATGTAAATTGCATTTAATTCCAGTATAAGAGTTAAAAGACAAAAGTATTAAAAATAACAGTAGATACAATATTTTATTAATGAATACACAATATAAGAAGATGTAATTTGCTACATCAAAAATCAAGGGGGATCTAAAATGTAAAGTTTTGTATACAATTAAAGTGAAACTTGTGGTTAAAATAGGCTGGTAAAATTACAAGATGTTTTCTGGAAACCTCATGGTAACCACAAAATAAAAACCTATAGTAGATACACAAAAGATAAAGATAAAGAAATCAAAGCACATCACTATAGAAAATCATCAAATCATTATGGAAGACAGCAAGAGTGGAAGAATGAAAAATAGAAGACAATTCACAAAATGGCAATAGTAAGCCCTTACCTATCAATAATTACTTTAAACATAAGTGGGTTAGATTCTCTCATCAAAATGTTTAGAAAGGCTAAGTGGATTTTTAAAATCCAACTATAATGCTGCTTACAGGATGCATATTCTTAGCTTTAAGAATATACAGGTCAGGTGTGGTGACTCAAGCCTGGAATCTCAGCACTTTGGAGGGCCAAGGCGAGAGGATTGTCTGAGCCCATCGGTTAGAGATCAGTCTGGGCAACATGGCAAGACCTCATCTCTACAATACATTAAAAAAATTAGCTGGCATGGGAATGTGCACCTGTAGCTCTGCTACTTGGAGGGCTGAGGAGGAAGGATTGCCGGATTCCAGCAAGTCAACTCTGGGATGGCCGCTAACATGCTACTGCACTCCAGCCTGAGTGACAGAGTGAGACTATGACTCAAAAAATAAAATAAAATAAAATAAAATGATATACAGACTGAAAGTGGTGGGATGGAAACAACTCTTGCAAATCTAAACCAAAGAGAATAGACATGAGGGTAGACAACTAAGCTTACAAACTCATCCTAGAAAAAAGTGCTACATGCCTCATTGCTGAGTATCACTATATTCACCTTTGAAGTACTCCCCTTGGGAAGTACATCAACTCCAGTACCTAATTCAATTTTGGAACTCTTTCCAGAATGGCCATCAAAGCATCAAAACTGTTGTTATATTACTCTTAATGTTCCGAATGTCATCCAAAGGTCTTCCCTTCAATATTTCCTTTACCTTCAAGTGAAAAAAAAGTCATTGGGGACCAGATCAGGTGAGTAGGGCAAGTGCTCCAATACTGTTTTTTGTTTACTGGCTAAAAACTCCCTCATAGACAGTGCTATGTGAACTGGTGCATTGTGATGCAAGAGCTCCCTCAAGGTCATTTTTGCACACACTTTTCTGAAGTCAAGCTTTCGATTTCTGATTTTCCTAACTACTTCTGTTTTTATGTTTATTTGTTCTGCTATGTTTCTCACAGTCAACCAATAATTTTGTCATACAATTCAACTAATTTTTGCAATGTATTAGTCAGCTCTGCTCGTTACTGGTCATCCTGACCTTTCTTTCTAAGTAATACTTTCTCTCCCTTCAGGGAAACATTTAATCTATTTGTACACTGCCATTTTCTTCATGGCATTATCTCCATAAACTTGGACTAACACGTCCCTGATTTCACCTCCACTCTTGCCAAGTCTAACAATAAATTTAACATCTGTTCATTGCTGCAATTCAAACTCTGACATTCTCGTGATGGCACACAGAAACATGCAACAACACTAATGAACACTACTCAGCAAGACACCACCACACGTTGACACTAACACAGTTGTGAGACACAGAGATACCAAGGTTAAGAAACCTTACCAAGTTGTTTGTACAGTGCTGCCAGAGAAAGTGCATAGTGGCAAGTTTGCGAACTTAAATGTCAGACTTCGTATATCAAACAAAATAGACTTTAAGTCACTGATGCCTTTAAATATTTCTTTCTTTTGTTATTTATCAAGATTTTATAGTTATTCTCAATGAAAGCACTGGCTTCCAATTAAAAAATATCATTTACAAAGGTCAAAGTTATCCAGTGCATATATTTTGAATACAGAACTAACATAATTTCAACTGGATGAGATGTGACTTTTGAGAGAACAGAAGTAATGTCTTCAAGTTTTGAGTCTGAGTACTTGACAGAGGGAAGTTACTATTTACTGAGAAAGGGACAGTAACTCAGAAAACAGAGAGAAGAAAATATACAACAAGAATATAAATTAATTCAAATAAAACAAAGTGCAAAAGAGAAGACCAAAGAGGAAGGTCTTTGGAAAGATTAATAAAATTTTTTAAATTTTGTTAAGAATGAACAAGAAAAATGTGAGATGGGGCATAGCAAAGAAATATATTGAGCAAATTGCCTAAACAATTTAAAGCAATAAATTTGAAAATGTAGATGAAATGTACAATTATCTGAAATAATATAACTGATAATCTCCAACAAAAGAATAAATAAAAACTCTAATAGGCTTTATAGACTTTACAATTAGAAACTTTAATAGACTTGAAAAAAATATATAATTTACCCAACAAGAAAAAACAGACCTGGACAAGTTTGTTTTTTTTAACAACATATTTGCATTATAACTTACAACAACAGTATATAATAACTTCCAGGAGAAAGAAAACATTTCAGCACCCTGAAAACACACTTCATAAAACAAGAATTACAATGATAATAAAAAAACCACACAAAGTCAGAAGAAGACAAGAAAATAATATTTCTATGTAATTGAGACTTAAATTAAGATTCCAGGAAACTGACAACACCTGAACACACCCACATATAAATTTAAAAATTTAATCAGCAAGAGATCATCTCTCCAATCTTAAAAACAAGCAAAACCCAGATACTTGGTGAAACTTAAAGAAGGCCTGAGGATTAGAAGTTAGTAATGCTTCAATTCTAACTTCATGAGTTTGTTTGTTGTATTTGATTCTGTAGGATAATAACTTACTTGTAGAGAATGTAGGAGGTTATGGGACATTAAGTTAGCATTTTATTCTTAGGTAAAATTCTTTGTAGCAGTATTGCAACTTTTATATAAATTTTGGACTTTTTTTTCCAAAATGAATAGGCAAGCCACAAGCTGCCCAATGAGATATAGTCCTTTTGTTTTTTACAATTCCCCCCTTTTCACAAATTATTTTTAAAGATGCAGCAACCTTCCTTTGATTTTGAGGAGACAAGTGAATGATGATGACAGAGAGAAGACATGTAAAGTTTCTTAAAGGCAGGCTACAACTTCTGCATGAACCTTGACCTTTCTACATCTTGCAACAAATAACACCTTGTTTTTAAGCCTTTTTAATATGTATTTCTGGTATTTATTAGCACACTAATAGTTATACCAGAGCTTTAAAAAATGAAACCTCTAATAATCAAATAAGATATATTAGGACTCAAAGTATGTTGTTAAAATTGATATAGAGCCAATAGGAAAAAAAATAGATGATACAATATAAACTCTGCAAATACCTCTGACATTATAAATGAAGTAGAACATTCTGTATTACTCAAGAATAAAGACTGAGGAAGAAAATCTGAAAAATATGAATAGACTCAAGAATAAAACCTGATAAATCCATGCAAGAAATTGAGAAAACGTTATTTTTAAAAATTATGACTGGGCTTAAAGCCTGTAATCCCAGCACTTTGGGAGGCCAAGGTGAGTAGATTGCCTGAGCCCTTGGGTTCGAGACCAGCACGGGAAAATAGGCGAGAACTGTCTCTACAATAAATAAAAAATTAGCGGGGTGTGGTAGTGCGTGTCTGTAGTTCTGGCTACTTGGAAAGCTGAGGTGGAAGGATCACCAGAGCCCAATAGACTGACACTGAGGTGGCCATGAGCGTGCCACTGCACTCCAGCCTGGGTGACGGAGTGAGACTCCAACTCAAAAAAATAAAAATACAAAGATACTCTGATTGAGGCTCTTTTACTTGCAAATTCTTTTAAATTTAAGAAACACATAATTCCAAGGCACATACTAGGAATCAGAATACAGAAAATCATGTCAAGCCACACAACATAACTCATAATGAGGAAACACCAAAATATAACAAAGATAACTTCCTAGAATAAAACTAGAGGATGGTCACACTTACTTCCATAAAGTGGAGGTAAGTTGAATTCAAGATTTTGAAATAGTTTTATACTGATATTAATAAAGATCTACAAGGTCAGTTTATTTTAAGAAAATATATTG
The DNA here is from genome assembly GCF_000164805.1 of Carlito syrichta. Taxonomy (NCBI): domain Eukaryota; kingdom Metazoa; phylum Chordata; class Mammalia; order Primates; family Tarsiidae; genus Carlito; species Carlito syrichta. The sequence continues at coordinate 459,712 of NW_007259478.1, forward strand.
CTCACTTCTGTAATCCCAGTGATTTAGAAGGTTGAGACAGGAGGATTGCTTAAGCCTAAGAGTTTGAGACCAGTTTAGGCAACATAGCAAGACCTCATCTCTACAAAAAAAAAAAAAGATCTAGGTGTGGTGGCATGTGCTTGTAGTCCCGCTATTCTGGAGGCTGAGGTGGAAGGATCGTCTGAGCCTAGGAGGTTGAGGCTGCAGGGAGCCATGATTGTGCCACTTCACTACAGCCTGAGTGACAGAGTGAGACCCTCTGACTCAAAAAATATATTTAGGCCGGGCTTGGTGGCTTGTCCTGTAATCCTAGCACTTTGGGAGGCCGAGGCAAGTGGATTGCCTGAGCTCACAAGTTTGAGACCAGCCAGGGCAACTTGGCGAGACCTCATCTCTAGAACAAATACACACACACACACACACACACACACACACACACACATATATAATGGAAAAATAAAACTATGTATTAATCATAATAAATGCTGTTAACAAGACTTTGTAAATTAGAAATAATTTCTTTAACAAATAATCTTTCCTCTCCTCTTCTTTTTCTCCCTCTGAGCCATTCCACATTTAATAATACAAAAAGTTTGAAAGCATTTGTTTAAATGCCAAAGAGAAACTATGATGGCCCCATCCCTTTCTAAGGACACTTGAGCCTGTGATGAGAGATATCTATCCAGAGCACTACATAGGAACTGGAACCTACAGGATTGGGAATTTGCTCTATGTTGGTTATTTGTAACTAGGAATTAAAGAGAGTCACTAATTCCATGGGGAAAAGGGAACACTTCTACACTGTTGGTGGGAATGCAAACTGGTGCACCTCTGTGGAAAACAGTGTGGCAATTTCTAAAAAATCTGAAAATTGACCTTTCATACGAACCCGCAATCCCCCTACTGGGAATATACCCTGAGGAACTCAAATCACTCTATAAAAAAGATACCTGCACACACATGTTTATTGCCGCATTATTCGCAATAGCAAAAACAGGGAACCAACCGTGCAGCCCATTGAAAGTGGACTGGATAAAGGTAATGTGGTACATTTTCATGATGGACTATTATGCAGCCATAAAGAAAAACAAAATATGAACTTTGCAGCAACCTGGATGGAATCAGAATCTATAATGCTCGGTGATTTATCACAGAAACAAAGATCTGAGTCCCACATGTACTCATTCATAAGTGGACCCCGAACATTTATCATAATACTATAAGAAAGGGATTGGCAGTAGTAGGAGATACTGCCAGGGGAGGGGAGGACATAACAACAATAAGAGTACCCACACTTTACCTGTACAATGACCACATATGCACCTATCCCTGAATTATACCCCACATTTAAAAAATAAAATTTAAAAAAAAGAGAGACTACCTAATTCCAAAAAAAATTTGTAGCATCCATTTTGGTGAACTGAGCTTAGGAAAATGTTACAAATAGGTTTTTTTAGCTAAATATAGAAGATTATGAAGACTGATACCAAGAAATCCAAGTGTCAACCTGCAACTTCTTTACAAATACCGCCTGATTGAACCATTTTAAGGGGCCGTCTGTCTTCAATACTCATGTGTGCTGTATCTTAGACTGAAGTGGGAGAAAATTAGGGAACTTTAAAATGAAAACTGATTTCATAAATTACAGCCCAGAAAATAACAAAAAGAGCTGTCTTGGCTTTTAGCAGCTTTTCTTTTAATTTCTGTAGAATCTATTGTCTTCAACCTTTGATCCTCGCTATTGTCTCTATTGTAGTCAAACTTTTTTTTTTCAGTGCAAGTGCTAGAAAGTACATGGTGATTTTTGTACTGATTAGAGGAGAATGTGCATGGAGAGATAACTTCTACAAGATCACAAATTGGACAGTCAGAATACCTGGGGTGCCAAAAAAATGTATACACATTTTAAGAGATGTTATTGATGTATTACTTTTAGTTCATCATAATCAGGTGTCTGGACGCTGACGGTAACAAGTTTGAGCACCTCTTGTAATTGCAGAAGTCAAATGTGACTTGTATTCGTCTTTTGTTATCCGGTATATATTCAGCATCATAATTTTCATACTTTTTTTCTTTCTTAAAATGTGTATGCATTTTTTTGGCACTCTCTGTACATGAAAACCAAGGAATAACTATTAAAAATAGAGTTATATTATCACTCTGTAATAAGCATAATAAAATAGGTGTGATTAATTAACTTGTCGTCAGAAAGACAGTAACGAAAAACTATAACCAAATGCTAGGTCTTTGAATGAATGAAAATTATTGTCTCAACTTTTATATTTCAATAGATATACCAATACATAAGAAAAAAATTTTGTGACTAATAATTTCTTGAAGTCTGTGTAATGAAGTTTTTAAATTCAAGATATATCATTATTATGTGTTTGTTTTATTTTAAAGCATGTCTTTTTCCCAAGCTCATATGATTTAGACCAAAGTAAAAGAAAAAGTAAATATTGGCTGCTTAAGTTTGTTATCTCATGTATTCATTTTTTAATGCATTTATTCACTCAACAATATATCAAGCACATCTATTTTCCAGGATGGCAAGTAAACAAAGAAAAATAATAAATTCCATCTGCCTTAAAATGATATAGTTGGTATTTACATATATTAGAGTAGATTTGTTTTACTAATAAAACATGCTACAAGAGGACATCAGAATGAAAAAGTTTAATGAAATTGTTTATGATCAAATAGTAAAGTTTTTGGCTTAATAGAAAAAAAGTAACCTTGTTGTTATCAAAATGTGAAATGCTCACAGCAATAAAAGTAGGTTGATAATGAATTTAAATGAGGTAAACAAATACAAGTAAGAAAGTGAATAAAAACTTCCCCGAACAGAAACTCAAAAAAGTTGAGGAAAAAATCACTGATATGTTTTTTCATTGATCTTTCCCAGATTCTTTTTGTGTATGTGTGTGTATGTGTGCACATGTATGCATATACAGATAGTAAGTGAGTAAAATATACAGAATACATTTTTTTCAATAGCTTTAGGGGATACAAATAGCTTTCATTACAATGTACAGTGATGAGGAGTCTGCGCTTTAAGTGTACCCAATACTCTCGCCTGTGCACATTGTACCCAAAAGGTTGTTAATTTTGTCTTTCCATCCCTTTCCCTCCTCTCCTTTTTAGTCTCCTATATCCATTATACCATTATCCACCCATGCTTTTACAGATCCTTGGTTTAGCTCTGACTTATGAGTGAAAACATATGGTGTCTGGTTTTCTGATCCTGAGTTAATTCACTCAGGATGTTGCTCTCCAATTTCATCCAAGTTGTTTCAATAGACATTATTTTCATTCTTTTTGATGGCTGAATAGTATTCCATACTGTATATATACCATATTTTCGTTATCCACTGATCAGGTGATGGGCATTTAGGTTGATTCCACATCTTTGCAATTGTGAATTGTGCTGCAATGGATAAGAGATGCAGATGTTTTCATATAACGACATTGGTTCCTTTGAGGAGATACCTAGTAGTGGGATTGCTAGATCAAATGGTAGATCGACTTTTAGTTATTTGAGAAATAATAGCCATACTGGTTTCTATAGAGGTTGATTCTCATCAACAGTTTGTTGTCCATTTGTGTATCTTCTTTTGAGAGATGTCTGTTCATATCATTTACCCACTTGTTTTTCTCATTAAGGTTTGTTTTAATAGGTCTCAAAATTCGGGGACAGATTTTTTTGGTCCAGTTGTTTCCATTAAAAAGTATTGATTTCAAAAACTAACAAAACTGCCACATGCAAAAAACCTCAAAATTGTCCACAAAGCATTTTCCATTCCTTCTGTAAGTTTTATGATGCATTGTTATCATTAACCAGTCTTTTACTATTAAACTTAAATGGTCAAACAGAACAAATAGCTCTGAGACCGTTCTTGCACCACTGATTAAGACAGGGGTGGCAGGTAAAAGCGATAATATTCATTTAGCCTTCTGAGCTTTCTGGGCAGACTTAGTGACCTTGCCAGCTCCTGCAGCCTTCTTGTCCTCTGCTTTGATGACACCCAACTGTCTGCCTCATATCACAGACAGCAAAATGTTTCAGAAGAGGGTAGTCAGAGAAGCTCTCCACATAAATGGGCTTTTTAGGAACCGTACTGATGACGGTAGTATCACCAAACTTCAAGTATTTAGGACCATCTTCCATCTTCTTACCAGAACAGCAGTCAATCTTTTCCTTCAGTTCAGCAAACTTGCATGCAATGTGAGCCGTGTGACAATCCAGTACAGGGGCATAGCCAGCATTGATTTGGCTTGGATTTTTTCAGGATAATCACCTGAGCTGTGAAGCCAGTTGCTTCCATTGGTGGATCATTTTTATTGTCACCAGCAATGTCACGGTAATATCTTTGGCAGACACATTCTTGACATTGAAGCCTATGTTGTTCCCAGGGAGAGCTTCACTCAAAGCTTCAAGGTGCATTTAACAGACTTTACTTCCGTTGTAACATTGACCGGAGCAAAGGTGACCACCATGCCAGGTTTGAGAACACCTGTCTCCACTCAGCCCACAGAGACAGTACCAATACCACCAATCTTGTAGATATTCTGGACAGGCAGACACACGGGCATGTCAGTTGGACAAGTTGGTGGCAGGATGCAATGCAGTGTTTCAAGCAGCATGGTTCCTCTGGCATTACTATCTGTACCTGTGACTTTCCATCCCTTGAACCAAGGCATGTTAGCCCTTGACTCCAGCATGTTGTCATCATTCCAACCAGAAATTGGCACAAATGCTACTGTGTCGGAGTTGCAGGCAGTTTTCTTAATGTACGTGCTGACTTCCTTAACAATATCTTCATATCTCTTCTGGCTTAGGGTGGTTCAGTGGAATCCATTTTGTTAACACCAACAATTAGTTGTTTCACACCCAGTGTGTAAGCTAGGAGGCCATGCCCACAGGTCTGCCCATTCTTGGAGATACCAGCTTCAAATGCAGCTATACCAGCAGCAACAATTAGGACAGCACAGCCAGCCTGAGATGTGCCTGCAATCATATTTTTGATGAAGTCACTGTGTCCTGGGGCATCAGTGATAGTGACATAGTCCTCGCTTGTCTCAAATTTCCACAGGGAGTTATCAGTGGTGATACCATGTCTATACTCAGCTTTCAGTTTATCCGAGACCCAGGCACACCCATCTCAACAGCTTCCTTCTCAAGTTTCTCAATGATTCTTTTGTCGATTCTGCTGCATTTGTAGATCAGGTGGCCAATAGTGGTGGACTTGACAGAATCTATGTGGTCAGTGATGATCATGTTAATGTGTATATTTTCCTTTCCCATTTTGGTCTTTAGGGGTGCTTTTCACACCTGTGCTCTGGTGGCAAACTCGTTGTGAAGAAGTCATTTGCCCACTTTTCAATGTGGCCATTTGATTTTTTCTTGTTGATTTGTTTATAGATTCTATTTATTAGTCCTTCTTTTTTTTTTGAGTCATAGTCTCACTCTGTTGCCCAGGCTGGAGAGCAGTGGCATGCTCACAACAACCCCAGCCACGACTTGCTGGGCTCAGGTTATTCTTCCACCTCAGCCTTCCAAGTAGCTAGAACTATGGGTGTGTGCCACCACACTCGGCTAATTTTTTGATTTATTGTAGAGATGAGGTCTTGCCATGTTGCTAAGGCTGGTCTCAAACCCCTGAACTTAGGCAATCCTTTCGCCTCCGCCTCCCAAATTGCTGGGATTACAGGTGTGAGCCACTGTGCCAGGTCAGGATATTAATCATTTAGATGTATAGTCTGTAAATATCTTCTCCCATTCTATAGATTGCCTATTTGTTCTGTTGATTATTTCCTCTGCTGTGTAGGAACTTTTCAGTTTCAAAGTCCTACTTATTTATTTATGTTTTTATTGCATTTGCTTTTGGGGTTTCAGTCATAAATTTGTTGCCTGGATCAATGTCCAGAAGAGTTTATCCTAGGCATTCTTCTAGAATTTTTATGGTTTCAGGTATGACTTTTAAGTCTTTAATCTATCTTGAGTTGATTTTTCTGTATGTAACTATCCAATTTTCCCAGCAAAATTTATTGAATAGAGTGTCCTTTTCCCAATGCATGTTTTTGTCTGCTTTGTAAAAGATCAATTGGTTGTAAGTATTTGAGTTTATTTCTGGATTCTCTATTGTGTTCCATTGGTTCACATGTCTGCTTTTGTACCAGAACCATGCTATTTTAGTTACTACAGTCTTATAGTATAATTTGAAGTTTTATAATGTTATGTCTCCAGCTTTGTTCTTTTTGCAAAGGATTGCTTTGGTTATTCTGGCTCTTTTTTGTTTCTGTATGAATTTTAGGATTGTTTTTTTCTAATCTGTGAAAAATGAAAGTGATAGCTTGACAGACATTGCATTGAATCTGTAGATTACTTTGGGTAATATGGTCTTTTTTAACAATGTTAATTCTCGATACCATCTGTGAGCGTGGAATGTTTCTCAATTTGTTGGTATCCTCTACAATAACTTTCTTCAGTGTTTTGTAGTTCTCATTGTAGAGACCTTTCAAATCCTTGGTTAAATATATTCCTAGGTATTTTAGCTTTGGTGCAGCTATTGTAAATGGAATTGAGTTAATGATTTTATTCTCAGCTTGGTCACTATTGGTGTATAGCAGTGCTATTGACTTGTGTAAGTTTGTTTTGTATCCTGAAACTTTACTGAGTGTTCATTTATCAAATGCAGGCATCTTTTGGTGGAATCTTAAGAATTATCTAGTTGTAAAATCTTATTGTTGGTATACAAAAATAGCTTCATTTCTTCTTTTCTAATTTAGATATTCCAATTCTTTGTCTGGACTGATTGTTCTGGGCAGGACTTCGAGTAATATGTTAAATAGGAGTGATGAAAGTGAACATCCTTGCCTTGTTCCAGTTCTGAGGGGGAATGTGTTCACCTTTTCTCTATTCAGGATGTGTTGCTCTGGGTTTGTCATATATAGCTTTTATTATTTTGAGGACTGTTTCTTCTACATCTATGTTGCTGAGGGTTTTTATCATGAAGGGATGCTGGATTTTATTAATTGCTTTTTCTGCATCTGTTGAAATGATCATATGATTTTTATTTTCAATTCTGTTAATATGATGTATCATGTTTATTGATTTATATGTGAAACTATCCTTGCATACCTGGGGTAAAACATGCCTTATCCTGATGGGTTTTTGTTTATGTACTGTTTAATTTGGTTTGCTATTATTTTGTTGGGAATTTTCGCATTTATGTTCAGGAGGGACACTGGTCTGTAGTTTTGTGTGTGGGGTGTGTGTGTGTGTGTGTGTGTGTGTGTGTGTGTGCACGCGCGCGCGCACACATGCATTTTTTTTTTTTGACTTCAGTATCAAGGTGATACTGCCTTCACAGAATGAGTTGGGAGAATTCTATCCTCTTCAATTTTATGGAATAGCTTCAGTAAAATTGATGCCAGTTCTTTGAATGTGTGATAGAATTAAGCTGTAATTCCATCAAGTCCTGGGCATTTTTTTCTTTCTTTTGGGAGAATTTAATTACTGTTTCAATCTTACTACTCATTATTGGTCTGTTCAGGGTTTTGATTTCTTCTTGATTCAAGGTTGGAGGATTGGATGTATTGAATAAATTATCCATTTTCTCTAAATTTTCTAGTTTTTTGCATAGAGGTTCTATTAATAATCCTGAATAATTTTTTGTAGTTCTGTGGTATCAGTTTTAATGTATTAATTTTCATTTCTGATTGTGTTAGTTTGAATCCTCTCTTGTCAGTTCTTAAACTAGTTAGTGGTCTATCAATTTTGTTTGTCTTTTCAAAGGACCAATTTTTTTGTTTCATTTATTCTTTGTATTTTTTTTATTGTCAGTTTTATTAGTTGTGCTCTGATCTTCCTTACTTCTTTTCTTTTGGTAGCTTGGGGCTTGGTTTGTTCATGCTTTTCTAGTTCCTTAAGGTGAGATATTAGGTTGTCAATATGCAATCTTTCAGTCTTATTAGTATAGGCATTAAGCACTATAAATTTTCCTCTGAGTTCAACTTTTGCTGTGTCCCAGAGATTTTGATAAGTTGTTTCATTGTTGTCATTCATTTTGAGCAATTTAAAAAATTTCCATATTGATTTTATTGTTGACCCAAGGATCATTCAGGAGCAGATTACTTAACTTCCATGTTTTTGTTTGGTTTCATTAGTTCTTCTTGGAGTTAGTTTCTAGTTTTATTTCACTGTGGTCTGAGAAGATGCTTGATATATCTTCAATTTTTAAAAAAAGTATTGAGCCGATTTTTGGCCTATTATATGGTTTATATTAAGGAATGTTCTACATACAGATTGGAAAATTGTATATTCTGTAGTTTTGGGGTGTAATGTTCTGTAGATGTCTGTTCCATTTGCTCTAGCATCTAGTTTAACTCACTTTTTTTGTTGCCTTTCTGCCTTGATAATCTGTCAATTGCTGTCAGTGGAGTGTTGAAGTCTCCCACTATTATTGTATTGCTGCCCATTTCTTTTTAGGTCTAATGGAATTTATTTTATAAGGCTGAGAGATCTGGTTTTGGGTGTATACATATTTAGAATTTTATGTCTTCTTGTTGGATTGATTTCCTTTTTTTTTTTTAACCATTATAGTAACCATCTTTGTCATCTTTTTACTGTTGTTAATTTAAAGTCTGTTTATCATTACTTCTGCTTGTTTTTCATTTCCATTTATGTGGAATTTTTTTTCCACCTTTTAATCTTGAGTCTATAGGATTCTTTGTGCATTAAGTGAATCACTTGAAAGTAGTGGATATTTGGATTTTTTAAAAAACCTATTCTGCCAGTCTGTATATTTGTAGTGAGCTATTGAGACCATTTACATTCAAGGGTAATAATTATTTTTAAGGTATGATCCCATTCATCATGTTGGTTATTATCTGGCTGCTTTATTTGTTTATTTTCTATTGTGTTGATGTTCCATAAAGCCTGCGAACTTTATGATTTCTAGTATTTTTTTAGTATATTCTGACCTTTGGTTTCAGTATTTATAACTGGTATGTTTCAACATTTTGTTTCAGTATTTAAAACTCCTTTGAGTATTTCTAGTAGAGCTGTGCTAGTGGTGAAAAATTCCCTCAGTGTTTACTTGTCTTAGAAAGACTACATTTCTCTTTTATTTATGAAACTTGGTTTTGCAGGGTACAAGATTCTTGGTCAACTGTTATTCTGTTTAAGGAAACTGAAGATGAGGCCCTATTCCCTTCTGACTTGTAGAGTTTCTTCTGAGAAATCTACTGTTAGTCTGATAGTTTTGCTGTTGTATAAGTTAGTTGATTCTTTTGTTTCACTTCTCTTAAAATTCTTTCCTTCTCATTAACTGCACAGCTGGATGATTATATGCCTTGGGGTTGACTGTTTTGCAATGAATCTTCTGGGGGTCCTTTGGGCTTCTTGTATCTGGATGTTTAGATCTCTTGCAAGACCAGGGAGGTTTTCCTACATTATTCCCTCAAATAGGTTTTCCAAACTTATTGCTTTCTCTTCTTCCTCAGGAACACCTGTGAATCTTATGTTTGAACATTCCGCATAATTCCACAGTTCTTGGAGTCTTTGTTCCATTTTCTTGCTTCTTTTTCTTTATTTTTGTCTGAGTGGGTTAATGCACAAACCATGTCTTCAAATTCTGAGATCCTTTATTTTGCTTGATCTAGTCTACTGTTAAAACTTTCCACTGCATTTTGTACTTTCCTAAATGCTTCTTTAATTTCCAGAATTATTTCTTCTTCTTCATTTCTATATCTTTGGAGAATTTTTAATTTATGTCTTGGATAATTTTTAAAAATTGTATGTTAATTTTTTACTTTTTCCTGGATTTCACTGAGTCATTTTAGAATCAACTTTTTGTATTCTAGGTCTTGAATTTCAGACATTTCATTTTTTTTAAAGTCCATTGTTGAAGAATTAGTTTTTGGGGTTGTTGAAGAACTCTGTTTTTTCTTTTTCTCAGAATTATTTTCCTGGTTCCTTCTTGCTTGAGTATACCATTTCTTCTTCATTGCCAATGGCTGATATATGCATTGTAGGGTTCCTGGTGCTGTGAATTTCTCAATTGTCAGCTGTGCCTGCTCTGTGCTGGGTGTTTGCACAGGCTCAAGACATCCTGAGTGGCCATGGTGGCTTGGGTAGTGGTATTAGCTGAGATCTGGGATTAAACCTTCCTCAAAGCAAAAGTATTATAGTAGATATAATGGGCTGCTCTCTTGACCTCCAGTTAGGAGGTAGCACTTGTTTGAGACAGCCAGCTGTGATGGTGATTTTGGTTTTCTATCTTTCCTGTGTTGCTTTAAGGGAGTGCCCAGTCAACCTAGAAAGTGGATGGGACTGTGGGGTTTACCCAAGTTTACTGTCTGGTTTGAGCCTTGAAGTGGGGTGTGGGGGGAAAAGAGCAAACTTTCCACTCATATGCCCTCTTGGCTACCCTAATGGGGATTTGGAGGAGTCCCTGGCCACTGAGTTAGTGCTGTTGTCCCAGGCTGCACAAGAGAGTTTTCCTTGGGAGTGAGAGTTTGTTATGGCAATGAGTTTCACCTTGCTCCCCCACTTTAGCCTCAGGAAGTCTGTCTTTTGAATGCCAAATGCAGCCAGCTTTAGGGCCTCAGGGTTTCTCCCAATAGCCCTCCCCATCCAGGAACTGTCTGCCTCTGTGGAGTTTGCCCTTGGGGCCTGACCTCTCCAAAGTCAGGTAGAAAGCAGCTGCCAGCAAGGGTTACCTTCCTGGGATATGGTGGCTAGAGCCTCTCTGGGCTTTTTTTCTCATGCACCCCTCCAATTGGGTTTTGGCAGAACCTGGCTGTGGGCAAGGCAACTTGCCATGAGGAGCTAGAGTACTGCAAGGCTCAGGGGGCTCTCCAAGACTGTGGCAGGAGCCTAGATTTCCTGAATTCCCCTCACTGGCCTTTCCCATTGTGTCTGGAAGCTGCGGTAGTTTGTGCCATAATCCAGTCAAGCATCTGACCAGTTCCAATCCAGGCTGACTGATATTTCTCCTCTTTATGCGATATGGAGCCAGGCTTGGTGGCTCAGCCTGTAATCCCACGCCTTTGGGAGGCTGAGGTGAGTGGATTGCCTGAGCCCGCAGGTTCGAGACCCGCCTGGGTAGGCGAGACTTCATCTCTACAATAAATAAAAAAAATTAACTGGGTGTGGTAGCGTGCGCCTGTAATTCCAGCTACTTGGAAGGCTGAGGCGGAAGGATCACCGGAGCCCAGCAGGTCGAGGCTGCGTTGGCCGGGAGCGGTCACTGCACTCGTCTGGGCGACAGTGAGACTCCAAGTCAAAACAAAAAACAAAAAAACAAAGAGCCACCATATAGATTAATATATTTTTCTTCTCTAATGCTTTCTATATCATCAAATGCTGTTTGAATAGGGAGAATTTTTAAATCATAAGATCAAAAGATCCCTTTAAATATTCAACTTGGAGTAGGACAAAACTGAATCAAACTTCATTTGTGTAACCCTGAGCATCACACAGAAATGATCCTCTCTGAAAAT
>NW_007259478.1:471816-509312 GCF_000164805.1 Carlito syrichta
CCTCTTATCAACAAGGGGGCGTGAATGAAGCATATTTGTATACCTAACCCTTAACTGTACCCCACAATATCATAATAAAAAATAGTTTAAAAAAAAAAAAGTAGTGTTAGCCTAAAATCTACTTCCCATCTAGGTAGTCTTTAGCCATAAAAAAACAAAACCAAACAAAACAAAAAATACTTGTCTTCCTAGATACTCCATTTTAATGAGGATGCTTCCTTGAATTATCAAAAAGTCAGAAAGCAGAACTAAGTAGCACTAAGTTTTTTCATGTTTACAAAGACCTTACCTAGTTTCAAAATTATAAATGAGATCAATGCAGATCTATACCACTGGATTAATAAACATGCTTTTCATTTACATCTTTATAATAGCATAAATAGAAGTCATTTGTTTTGAAACCCAGAATATAAAGTCAACCCTAGGTAAAATTGTGAAAGAAGTCTTGCTTTTCTTGTCTCACTCTGTTCCCTTCTAGTTTTGGCCTATTCCACTGTTTTCTATTCCTGTATATTTTCTCTGTATTTAACATCCATTTCCTGCAATGAAATTCCCCCAGCCCACCCTTCCTAACTCTCTCTACTAAGGATTCTAATACTGTCCATGAGACCTCATCTCTTTTTTTTTTTGAGTTGGAGTCTCACTCTGTCACCCAGACTGGAGTGGTCGCTCCCGGCCACCGCAGCCTCGACCTGCTGGGCTCAGGCGATGCTTCCGCCTCAGCCTTCCAAGTAGCTGGAACTACAGGCGCGCTACCACACCCAGCTAATTTTTTGATTTATTGTAGAGATGAGGTCTCGCCTGCCCAGGCGGGTCTCGAACCCGCGGGCTCAGGCAATTCACTCACCTCAGCCTCCCAAAGGCGTGGGATTACAGGCTGAGCCACTGAGCCCGGCTAAAACACTTTTTTAATTTAAAAAAAATTAAGGTTATCTGATTCAAACATTTGTAGGCCCTCCATTACACCATGGTAATAACCCTAATGTGTTAAATCAATGGACGATACATAAAAGACATTAAACCCATGGCAGACAATTAAAAATGTTATTTGTTGGTTGTTCAATTCTGCAGATGGCCAATGACTTCTTTATCAGTAGTCTAGCCAGTGTATATCCATACATAAATATTAAATTATTTAGGTACTAGTCAGAAGTTTTTGGTTCTCATTTTTTTTTGTTTATTTGTTTATTGGTAACTTTATATCATTTTTCCCATTTCTCCAACTAATATATATTTTCTAATATTATGTTCTTAAGAGGAGAAAAACACGCTATGTTACTCATTTAAAATGTCATTATGATAGAAATATCAGCAAACTAAATCTTTTTGAGCTAGAATAAATTAGTATGATTTTAAATAATAATATTTAAAATTTCAAAATGTTTTGCATATTGATTAATACATGCCAGAAAAGCAGAATTGCTTTGACTGGAAAAGTAAAATCATAGATATTTTGAACATTCTCCAAAACAAATGCTTCACTGCCTTTATCACAAGTAGAATAAAATATGCTCATATTTTCTTTGGAAAAGAGAATCTTTCTTCTTACTTGAGAAATTCCATATTTTTTAGCAATACTTTTTTTATCTCATCTGTTCTACAATCTTAATCATTCCATTTCTCACCAACTATTCTGAAATGAATACCAAAATGATTTTACATATAGTAAATGGTTTCCATACTGACAGTTGCACCAGTAGATTATTATGTAATATTACTTTTGTCTTCACTGTCATGTTGTTATTGTTGTTTTAATATATTTTGTACTTGTCATTAGTCTCACAAAAGACCCAAGTTTTGGGATTTATGTTTGTATTTTTTCTTTTCTTTTTTTTCTGTTTGTTAGCAAACCATACACCTTATTAGACTTTTCTTAAAAGAAAAAGAAACTCCTACAATATTTGATATGTATACATATTTCATGTATTAGTCTATTTATTGAGGTTAAACTTACATACAATGAAATGCATAGATCTTAATGGTTCAATTCAATGAGCTCTTGAAGAATGTATTCACTCCTGTAATCAATTCCCAATCAAAATATAAGACTCATGTACATTCTCTTAACCTTTCTGCTATCCAATATCCATGCCACACAGGCAACAACTGTATCATTTTAATCACTATACATTAGTTTTACCTGCTCTTCAATGTAATATGAAGGGAGTCATAGAAAATGTGCTTTATTCTGTGTGGCCTCACTCACTAAACATAGCACTTTTACAACTTATCAATGGCATTGTGTGTATCACGAGTTCATTATTCAATGCTGAGTAGGTATTTACCTTAATAAACTTTCAATTGTTTCCAGTTTGAGTTATTTTGTTCAAAGTTTTTATGTACGTTTTTATTCAAGTCTCTTTGTGCGTATATATTTTTCTTTCTCCTGGGTAAATATTAAAATTCTGGTTCACAGTCTAGATCTTAGATGTTTATTTCTAAGATAAATTGCTAAAGAATTGTTCAAGTCATTAGTGTATGTTATACTCCCAAGAGCAATATATGACAGTCTCAGTTACCATACATCATCATCAGCATTTATGGTTGTCAGTCTTTTGAATTTGAGACATTCTAGTTGAAAGTCTTGTGGTGAAGAATAAATTGCATTTTCTTGATAACTATTGACATTTTAATGAATTTACTGGGATTTGCTTTTTTTTTTAACAGAGTTTCTTGTAAAATTATTTGAGATTCTTTGGCTTACTAATGATATCTAAAAATCAGTTTTTGTATTCTGATTACAAATCTTTGAGCATATATATTACAAATATTTCTCTAAGTTTGTGTCTTGCCTTTTTATTATTATAACAATGTGATTAATGAATAAAAGTTATTTTTTTAATGGAGTCCAGTTTATCATTTTCTTATGGTTAGTATTTATTGCATCCTTTCTAAAAGATCTTTACCTACTCCAAGTTCGAGAAACTCTTCCTTTATGTTTTCTTTTTAGAAATGTTAAGTTTTAGCCTTTACATTTGTCTTGCTATTTCAGTACTAGTTATTGAAATTTTTTTCCCCTATTTAATTACTTTTGTTTCTTGACTATGTATGGAATTTCTGTTCTGTCTATTTGTAAGTCTACACCATACTGTTGCTTTTTACTTAAACTTGAAATTCAAGTTAGTTAAAGTCTTCCAACTTTGTTCTCTTATTCTAGTCTATTTTGGCTATTCTAGGTCTTTTGTATTTACACATATATTTTAGAAACAACTTTTAAAACCATTTTAGAATTTATTTATTTTTTTTGAGTTGGAGTCTCACTCTGTCGCCCAGACTGGAGTGCAGTGGCCGCTTCCGGTCACCGCAGCCTCAACCTGCTGGGCTCCGGCGATCCTTCCGCCTCAGCCTTCCGAGTAGCCGTAATTACAGGCATGCACTACCACGCCCAGCTGATTTTTTGATTTATTGTAGAGATGAGGTCTCGTTGCCCAGGCGGATCTCGAACCCGCGGGCTCCGGCAATCCACTCACCTCAGCCTCCCAAAGGCACGGGATTACAGGCTGAGCCACCAAGCCCGGCTAGAATTTTGATTCCAATTGATTGAATCTACAGAAAAATTTGAGGATTTGCACATAATCAAATCTTTCAATTCACAAATATGATATAGCTTTCTATTAGATCTTTAATTGCCCTTAGCAAGTTTTGCAGTTTTCATTATGTAGGTTTTGTACATATATCATTATCTTTATGCCTAAGTATAGTATTTTATGCTTTTAATGACATTTAAAAAAAATTTTATGTTCTAATTATTTGCTGTTAGCATATAGAAATGCAAATTACTCTTTATATTGATCTTGTACATTGTGACCTTGCTAAATTTATGTACTATTTTAGTAATTTTTAGCATCACTATGATTTTTTGCATAAAAAAAAATTGTCTGCATATAAAAACATTTTAGCTTTTTCTGCCCAAGCTTTTCTTTTTGGTAATATTTTATTGCCTTAATCTGTTGGTTGTGACTTCTAGTACAGTGTTAAACACAGATAGTAAAGAGGGCATGTTTATATTTTTCAGTCTTGGCAGGGAATATTTAATATTTCATTGTATTGTTAGCTGTTTTTTTGGTTTTTTTTTTTTTTTTTGTAGATGCCCTTATCATGTTAAGAAGGTGGTTTTTTTATTTCTAACTTGTTGAGAGTTTTTATCACAAAAATGTTTTTACAATTTTGTCAAATGTTTTTTATAGATTCATTAGTATGATTACATGAGTGTTTTTTTGTTATTCTAGTCATTGGTTGACTATATTGATTAATTTCAAATGTTGAACCAATCTCTCCTTTCTTAATAAATGCTACTTTGTGATAATATATGTTAATTGTTCTTCTGTGGTTTCTTTTGATGTGTGTCAGGTTTCCTTGTAATGTAAATTTCTGGATTCAGACTTCCAGTTTTAGTTAAGCAATGTCAATTTTGTTTCCTTATCTGGTTCCAGAGCGCACATAATTTTGCTTAGTGTGTCAGAGGGAGTGGTACTTATCACATGCCATCTGTTCCCATCACCTCCTTCCCCACCCCTGAAATTAGGCAGGACTATATGACAGGTTTCTGGTCAATGGACTGTGAGTGGAAGTTACCTGGACCATTTTCAAGCCAAAGCATAAAAGAGCTTGTGCATGACCCTCCAGCTCACTCACTTCTCTTCTATAAACAGCGCACGAGAAGTTCTCATGATCCAGATGGTACAGTTATAAGATGGTGGTGTCATTCTTAGCCCATTGTCCCAAAATCGGAGTGGACCAAGCCCTGAAATGGCTCACTTTATAAATGTACCATAAACAGAAAATAATTCTATGAAGCCACTGAAACTTTAAGGATATTGTTTAATGAGGCATAGAATAGTCCAATCTGATGAATACTAGTGATAGGTGTTGTAAGTTTATTTTTATGACAAACAAAATTAAATAATAGATATTTGCATAGGTCAATGGGGTATTTTTATAAAATATGGGACAGGGATGAACACCATAAGTATCAGCACTAGCAATCCATGAGATCAAAAGCATAACAAAGGAAAACAAAATAATTTAATTTAATTGTTAAAAATCATTAAATTTCACAGATCCCATCTTCAATGCAGTAGTAAAGAAAATTTTCTCCAAGAAAGCAAAATGAAATAGTCTTTTATTTATTTATCCTTTTATTCAACATATATTTATTGATTACTGACTATACCTTATTCTATGAATAAAATAGTTTCTACTCTTTTTTTTTTGAGTTGGAGTCTCACTCTGTCGTCACCCAGACTGGAGTGCAGTGGCACGCTCACAGCCACCCCAATGTCGACCTACTGGGCTTCAGCAATCCTTCTGCCTCAAGTCTTCCAAGCTGGAACTATAGGCACACTCTACCACACCAGGCTAATTTTTTATTTATTGCAGAGATGAGGTCTCACCAAGTTGCCTGGGCTGGCCTAAAACCCACAGGCTCAGGCAATTCACTTGCCTTGGCCTCCCAAAGTGTTTCTTATGAAAAACCTGGTGACATAAAGATTCGCATATCTGCATTTAAATGGAGGTCAGCAACCGCTATAGGGACAATATGGATACAGAAAATTTGCTAACAATTGTTTTCACTCTTCCTCTCACTGTACTTTGAAAACTTTTTCAATTTTATTCCCTTACCTTTCTATAAGTAACACTTCTTATAGAGTAACCCAGTGAACTAGCCAAAAGCAGAGGAGCCAAAAGAGAAAGAGAGAACAACAAAGGATAGCACTACTCCACTGAGTGATCACTTCTTTAAAAAACATGGTTGATTATAAATTGAAAGCTTACATTAAAATGACCCATTCAGAAGCAATCCTCTCAGCCATTTGGGAAACAGCACACAAAATAGAGTACAAACTTCCACAAGTTTTCTTCTTCTTTTATGATCTTTACATGAATTGAACCAGTTCACCAGACACCTGGGGAGAAGATAAGTTCCTCTGGCTAATAACTAACTTGGGCTGACTTCTGGTTTTAGTTCCAGCTCTAATCAATTAATGAAGAAAGAGTAGCAACAATCCCAGAAGATAGAATGCCAAAGGTAGATATTTTTACAATATGATTTAATGGTAAAGAAGGTCACCTGGATGTGCTGCTATTATGCAACAGAAAAGAAAGGACTCAAAGATTGCAAAAGATTGTTATGGCTATCCAAACACTCTTACCTCCAGTTTGTAAATTATACATACTGTTTCTACTTTTTGATTCTGCTAGCTGTCTTGGTAAAGTCACTCTGCATATATATATTATAATCTATATTGTGCCTGTCTAGCTGTGAGCTGTCAAATGATGTTGCATTTGCTAATTCATGCACTATTTATCTTCATGTTTATGCTCCAACAAAATGATGGCTGTTTAATTATACTACAAATGAGTTTTGCCAGCCAATTGTATGGCAGATGTTATTTACTCCCAGAACAACTGTCAGAAGACCAAAGCAGCACATCTAACAAACCAGAATGTACTATATTGAGCTACATTTCACAGGCAGCCCCCTCTATCACCTAGCCACAGGCTTTTCATTATCATGACCATGGGAGGGGCAGTGTCATTGAGTATAATAGCCAGCCAGAAATCTGGTTGTCAATACTAAATAGGATTAAAAGAAATATGACTGAGTAGATTCTACCTGGAGTGGAAACAAGGAATTGTCAATAAATATTTCGCTAAATACTATGTATTACAGCATTCATCAAATAATTCCGTATTGGCTAATAGGGAAACAGAAACATTCATTTTCTCTCTTTATATGGAGACTGAGCAGTAGTCACTGAAGCATATGTTTCCCATAAAACTTATGAATGCTCTAAAGTTGGAGAGAATGCCTTTAGCTGGATGGTTGCATAACTTGAGTCTAGGAAGCATGTTCACAATAAATTTGTTCTGTGTAATGTTTAAACTTTTCTAAGCTTGTGGGAGAATTTTATTATGCCTAACAGTTACTTCAAATAAAACTTTCCAGGGAGAGCTCTGCTGTGGCCCTCTTTTATGTAGTGTGCTGTTATCATGCCAAGGTTTTTAATAAGGAGAAAAAGGAAGAAATCCTAAAAGTTTAAAACCCAATAATCTAGGAGCTAGAATCTGATTAAGTACAAAATAAACCTTCCACAATTGAATGATTCAATGGCAGATACAATGGAAGCAGAGCCTAAGAAGTAACTCTTACCAATTTAATTCTGTATACTCCAAAAAATTGGGATCATGTCTCTGTTTAGTATAGAAGTATTGAGGCAACAGACGGGACCTCATTTCTTTCAGCCAGAACTAAATTCTACTGTGAAAGATCAACTGCTTAACTTTCTTAATGAGAGGAATGTGAAAAGATTTCTCTGTCTGACCCCTTTGAATTTTTCTATATGCCCCCTCTTATATGGCAGGGGTCTATGGAACATATTGGTTTTATGAAGAGACAAGTGATTTATAGACCACTAATGTATGCCCATAAATCCAATCTATTATTCTTCAGTTTCTGCCCAGTTTGCTTCATTGTAGGATTGAGCAAAATAAAAGCCCTTACTTAGATAGGGGACATGGAATACCTAGGGTTTTAGTCTCTTCTGACACTTCATGCAATTGGAGCCTCATGTCTGAGACATAAGCATTTGCCAACTCAGTCTGGCAATAAAAAAAAAAAAAATAGAGCAGCTAATAGCAAAGCTGAAGGAAGCTGTCAGATTTTTAAATGTTTATTTTTATATTCCAAAAAATTATGAGAACTTACTTAAGTCAAACTCTTACCATGTCTTCCTTATTCCTCTTTCTCACACATTCCTCTTATATATTATCTTAAAGCAAGAACATAATTTCTTAGCTATTACTTTTTGCAACCTGAAGTTACGTGAGAAATAAGGTTTTTTTCTAACTTAACTTAGATGCAGAAATACAAGTGAACTAATATAAACAAAATGATTAATTATGGCCGGGCATGGTGGCTCACCCCTATAATCCCAGCACTTTGGGAGACTGAGGTGAGAGGATTGCCTGAGCCCACAGATTCAAGACCAGCCTGGGCAACTTAGCAAGCCTTTCTCTCTACAATAAATAAAAAAAATTAGCTGGGCATAGTGGCACACACCTGTAGTCCCAGCTACTAGGAAGGCTGAAGTGAAAGGATCACCTGAGCCCTGCAGGTCGAGGCTGTGGTGGCTGTGAGCATGCCACTGCACTCCAGCCTGGGTGACAGAGTGAGATTCCAACTAAAAAAAAATTATTAATTATGAATAAGTATCACTTGAATGAATATGAATAAAATATTAATTAAGCTACTGATAATACTGATGCATGAAATTGACATTCATAAATCATGTTATTACCAAAAGAAATCATATCTTCACAAACATCTTAGCCCACTGAATTTCTCTAAATTTCCTAACCAAGTTTAGTCTCTTCCTACCTTATAGTGGTATTTTTGTCAACTTCTGTTTGTATAACCAAGAAATTATTGATAGATGTGATTTCCTTTTCATTTTTCTTTACTTCTTATAGGGTTGTATAAATACTAATAAATATCCCTAAGTGAGTTATGTAGAAGAGGGAACCCCAAATTGTAATTTATTTATAAAAAATTGTGTATTTATCCTTCAAAGTACTCTCTATTTGATGAAATACACCTATTGAGATGCTTTTTCCACTGCTCAAAATAGTTTTTGAACTCATCAATTTTGGTGCCTTTTAGTGCTTCTGCCATTTTTTATTTGTTTGTTTGTTTCACCTTTTCCATATCGGCAAAGTCTTTTCCTCTGGGGACTATTTCCATCCCGGGAAATAGCAACAACAACAACAACAAAATGTCACTCAGGAAAAGACCGGGTGAGTAGGGAAGGTAGGGTACGGTGATCATGCCATTTTTGCTCAAGATCTACTGAACACAGCATGGTGTGGGCAGGTGTGCTAGTAAATCACCCATCATGAAATGGGCAAACATGTTGGAAGAATCTCCAAAGAAAATTCACTGAAGCCGAACACAGTCTCTCACAACAATACTAGCTGGTACACTGATGTTGATGGGTTCCTAGAACACTCACCCAGCAGGAGAAACCTGTACTATAAGAAACTTGCCCTCCAAAAAGTAATTCCAGTTCTTTGGGGGAGTCTGTCTTGTATTATATTTGTGTACGCTAGCATAAGACAGTTACTGTAAGATAGCTGATTAAACTCGGAATAAATGATAGAATCCATACCCTTCATCTATTAGTTTTAAGACCCTTTATCATTCCTTCTTAATCAACTTCTCATTCAACTGATATTGGATGCTTATAAGAATCCATGGTAGTATCAGGCATGGCAGATGATAAGAATTAAGCAAATTCCTGTTGCTGGAGATGTCACAGCTGAAAGCTATGAAGTGGAAGATACAGTCTGAGTAATGAGCCACACAGGGTATAGCCACCTGAAGCACACATTTTGCTCAAATTTGGGAAAATATGGCTCAGATTTGGGCAATTAAATGATTTCATTACAGAGAACTTCAAGATATCATTCTTATGTTAAAATGAGTGTGATGCATTTAAGCATAAACTAGTCTACCTAAGGGTGAGACAGAAGTACCTATTTTTAAAAAACTTTATTATTTTAATGCATAGTTTAATGGAGAACATAAAATCCAAAGGAACGTTTATGATAAGGCACAAGACTACCAGATTAACTATCGGTGTATAGCAGAGTGTGACATAGCTCTGCCAGTAGAAATGTCTTGTTAGACATTTTGAAGACAGTTGACTACTGGATGTGTTTCCAAACTCCTATCGTCATACCTACTTGATTCAGCTAAATGAATTTCCTAGGTGCAGCACACTAAAGACAGCTGATGGAATTAGAAGAGTCCAGACTCTGAAGTGAGACAGATTTAGGTTTAATTTTTTTTCACTGATTTACTGATTGTGTGACCTTATGTAGATTAATGAGAATTTCTGAGCCACAATTTCTTTATCTTTGATGTAGGATTATACTTTTACCTTAAACATTTGCAATGACAAGTGAATTAGATAGTGCTAAGTGATCTATATGTTATTCCAAAATAGTTCAATGTACACAATATGATTAAACTGTTTCTGGATATAGTAAAATTCCTGATTTCTACCTTAGGTGAAATTACACATTTATTAAACATCCCAGAACACCTAATCCTGAAATTAGATGAATAGTAAATCATGGGGCACTGGAATAAAGTGGTTGGGATGAAAATAGTGCAAATGAGACATAAGGGCCCCCATTCATTTCAAGTTACTGAGTACTCAGTGTCTGAGTTTTAATAACTCACAGATTAAGTTGCAATTTAAGTCCTAGAGTTCACAGTAATTAACCTTTTGGTTGAACCGCCACTGTCATCAGTTAATAAACATCTTTTCTCAATTATGTTTTTCCAGTTTTGTTTAAATGCTTGAGTCATATCTCTTAAAATTTTCGTCATGTTAGAATTACCTGTGTGAAACATCTATAGAATATTAGACATAAGACAATAGACAAAAAATATTCCTCTTTTGTTCTTAGAGTATAGACACCTATGAGAACAGCATATTTTTCTAAATGTGTTAGATGTGATGGACATGTATGCATAAATTTATCCAAGATGATAATGAAGCGATAGAAACACAACTAGGTGGCCAGGTGCAGTGGGTCACACCTGTAATCTCAGCACTTTCGGAGGCCAAGGCAGGAGTATGACACCAGCCTGAACAACATTACAAGACCCTATCTCTACAAAAACTAAAGAAAATTAGTGAGACATACTCACACCTGTAGTCTTAGTTACTCAAGAGGCTGAGGTGGGAGGATAGTGTGAGCACAGGAGTTGGAGGCTTCAATGTGCTGTGATCATGCCATAGCAATCCAACTTCTGCATCATAGTGACATGCTGACTTTCAAAAAAAAAGAAGAAGAAAAGAAAAAGAAACACAAAAACAACATGTAAAGTGTTTGGTATTAAAAGTTTATTTCCATTATGATGGTAATTTTAGAATAAGTGGAACTGCTTCAATGGATAATCTAAGGAAAGTGATGAGATCTCTTTTTGTAGCTATTAATATAAATTTTGTAATAGTATATTAACATGAGCTTTAAACATGGATTAAATCACTTTTATGTATTATTCATGATTTTTTGTATTCAGAATATGGGGCCTTCTATAAGACAACTAGCTGTTTTCTCCAAATAACCAAATTAATATCAGGACAAATTCTAATCACAACACTCTAATTTAGTTGCATGCTGAAGAACTAGGAGAGTACAATTTCTTCCATTTTTTTTTATTTCTGCAAACTATTGAATGTGGATTTTATTTTATGAAAGGCAATGGGTTAGCCATCTTCAAAGATGTGCTGGATATTTGGCATGCAAGGCTTGTTGTTTGGAAGAAATGCATCCCTGGTAGTTTCTCGTGGGCAAAATGTGCTGCAAACATTACCCACAATGAATGTTCTGTCACAGGAGGGACTGGGCTGGAGCATCTGTTAGAGTCTTTTATGACAGATCAGTATATAGGCAACGTTGCCAGCAAGGGTTTTTCTCCATTATAAAACAACAATCTTCAGTGGAATTGGAGTCACTAAAAGCAGAAAAACAGCTTGCTTTATGAAAGATGCCACCTTTCCTGCAGCCAAGAAATCACCGATCTGATGTTAACTTCCTGCTATTAGTCTTTCTTCAGCTGTGCAGGTGGCAACTGTTCCATGTTCCAGTTCAGCTCCCCAAGGTTACAGCTGTGAACTTGGGTAATGGCTGTATTTATTCTCTGCCAGGCTTAAAAGTCTTCAGGGTAAAGTTTTTTTTTTCTTTTTCGCTTTTTCTTGCTACTCACTGAAAATCCTTTCTGGAGCAGTTGTGCCTCTCTCCATCTTCTGTAGTTTTTGTGGTTTTATTAAGTTTAGCACTTTTTTTAAAGTTTGCATACTTACTTTCTAACTGTTGGTGGCAAAGTCAATTCTGAAGTTATTTTCTTTATATCTGATGCCTCGTCTCATGTCACTAAAAAAATGATTCATAGCGACTTGGATGTCAAATAGCTTATGCCCTGAGCATTATCAGTCAATGTTGTGGTTTATATTGTTGTCTATGTTTGCTTATGTCACCTCAGCCTGGGTTTTAAAATTTGAATCACAAGGACAATAACTCTTATTTTTATTATTTTTTATAATTCCCTAGTATTTATTTCGGGTCCTTTAGCCCTTACAAAATGGCCTTCTTTAACTCAGTAATTTATGGGAGTCTCTAACTGGTGTCTAATAGTTGCTTTTGAATACGTCCTGTCATTAAATGGCAGACATCATTTCTTCTCTTGGGTATTTACCTCATTAGGAAGCATTAGGCATTCC
This sequence comes from Carlito syrichta, assembly GCF_000164805.1. Taxonomy (NCBI): domain Eukaryota; kingdom Metazoa; phylum Chordata; class Mammalia; order Primates; family Tarsiidae; genus Carlito; species Carlito syrichta. The sequence continues at coordinate 484,113 of NW_007259478.1, forward strand.
CATTTCCAGCAGTACTCCTACTCTTCTGATGTGATAGATTGATTCTCCATAGGTCTCAAAGTAATGCCAGGATATTCTCTCGAGATCTGGTGTACCAACGTTAAAATGGAACACACCTATCTTTCCTTCCTTTACATATGCAATTAAGAATACATCACTACTATGATAAGACTAACTAGCACTGCGTAGGACTGGAAAAAGCTTAATTAACAAGAATGGCAAGGTCCTGGTCTCTTGCATTTGATCTTTTAGAGAAAAAAATTTAAAAAACAAGCACAGTTCATTAAGTGACACATTTGGAAGATTACAGGAAATAATGAAAACAAGTACTTGCATATCAAATCAAGTCCATGGTCTCCAAAAGGCTTCTTTGAGGAAACTAAAAACTCAAGTATGAGTGCAAGGGTTGGAGTCTCACTCTGTTGCCCAGGCTGGAGGGTAGTGGTACACTCACAGTCATCGCAGCCTTGACCTGCTGGGCTCAGGCGGTCCTTCTACCTCAGCCTTCCAAGTAGCTGGAACTACAGGCATGCGACTACGTCTGGCTTATTTTTTAATTTATTGTAGAGATGAGGTTTCACCAAGTTATTCGACTGGTCTTGAACCCCCGGCTCAGGCAATCCTCTCGCCTCAGAATCTCAAATTGCTGGGATGACAGGCTGAGCCTTCACACCTGGCCTACATCTGTATTAAGTTTGTGTCTTGCTTTTTAATGCAGTATGCTATATAGGCCAACATTTCATAAAAATTTTTAGTAAATATCTTCTTAAGTTTCTGCGTTTAGTAAATAAAAAAGGTTATAAAATGGACACACACAAACCCATCACCCATTGGTCAGTTTGATCTATCAAATACTGAATATGATGTTTTAAAATATTTGTTAATAATGGTAGAATTGTCCATTTATAGTTAATTCTTCATAGTTTAGTTTTAAAGCTATGTTAGAATATGAATTCAAGTCTGGATATTTATGTTATTCTGGGGAAATGAGTACTGTGTTTGTCTAGTAATAGATTTTAAGTTATCTTTGTCTAAAATTAATATAGCTACACCAAATTGTATCTTAATATCTATCTTTGGTGTCTTTATATTTCAGGTGTACCTAATATGAGGAGCATATTGGCAAATTTCTTTTTTAAATTGTCTGAAAAGAATTGTCTTTTGCACTAAAGACCTCAGTGTCATTTTTCTTTTTCTGATATTCTACTTTGGGCTTTTTGGTCATGTCATTTTTATTTGTTTTTATTTTTTTCCTTTGTTGTCTTCTTTTGAACTTTTTTTTTAACTTTTAAAAATCATATTTTTTAGACCAGGCTCGGTGGCTCAGCCCATAATCCCAGTATTTTGGGAGGCCGAGGCGAGTGGATTGCCAGAGACCAAGGGTTCGAGACCAGCCTGGCAACTTGGCAAGACCTCATCTCTACAATAAATACATTTAAAAAAAATTAACCGATCCTGGTAGCGCACGCCTGTAGTTCTGGCTACTTGGAAGGCTGAGGTAGAAGGATCGCCGGAGCCCAGCAGGTTGACGCTGGGATGACCATGAGTGTGCCACTGCATTGCAGCGTGGGGGATGGGGTAAGACTCCTAGCTCAAAAAAAAATAATAATATTTTTTTCTAGTGCCACTTTTGATGGTAGCCTCTTTATTTATTTGATGTCGACCTTAGATAATTTGTCATACACACTTAATTCAATAGAAAATAAAGATGTCTTATATCTTTACTTTCCACAAAGTGTCTATACAATTACAAATATGTTACAGTTCTTTTTTTTATCAATATTTTTTATTATGATGTTGTGGGGTACAGTTAAGGGTTAGGTATACAATTACGTTTCATTCAGGTACCCTGTTGATAAGAGGTGTTTCCCCGTCCCCAGACAGATATTTGCTACTGTTAATCCCATCTCCCTCCCCCCCTCATATTTTCCCAGTACCGTCATGAAACTATGAGGCGGGGAGGGAGATGGGATTAACAGTAGCAAATATCTGTCTGGGGACGGGGAAACACCTCTTATCAACAGGGAGCCTGTTACAATTCTTTAAAGCTGATTGCCTCTTCTTATATTTAATAACATCGTTGTTAAATATTTTAATTTTTTATTCATGCATAATTAAATTATACTTATGTCAATATTATTATTTTTAATGTTATTTTATCTATTCATTTATTTTCCCTTTTTTATTATAAAGATGTAGGGGTCAACTCAGGTTTAGGTATACAAACGCTGATTATGCAGGTACCCTTGTTGATGAGGTATGCCCCCCTCCCCTAGCAGTGTCTCTCATCTGCCAATCCCAACCTCCTCCCCTGAAAGTTTTCCACTACCGCCAATCCCTTTCTTATAGCATTATAATTTTTCAAGGTCACCTTATGAGTGAGAACATATGGTACTCTGTTGTTTGTTTCTGTGACAGATCACTGAATATGATCAACTCCAAATCCACACAAGTTGCTGCAAAGTCAGCTCATTGTAATGTATCTAGGTATGAATTTCTTTTTATTTACTCTGATGGGAATACATTAAGCTTTCTGGGCCTTAGATTAGTGTCTTGAAACAATCCTGGGAAAAAAATCTCACCCATTATCCTTCAACTCTTGTTTCTATTTTACTCTTTCTATTATCCTATATTCTGAGTAGACAAATGTTAATCTTTCTCATTCTATCTGTGTTTTAATCATTCTTTCATTTTTTTTTCTGTTTTACCTGGCTAATGTTGGATAATTTCTTCATAGTCCAATTCTAGTTTACTAATTTTTAAAAAATTTTTGATTACTCTTTCATTTAATTTATCTTTTATTTTAAAAAATTTTTATATGTTCCCATTTCTACATAGCTTCTTTAGAAAAACTCCTTGGTCATATCCACAGTTTCTTAGTCCATGCTCACTTGAGAACCTGTTTATTTCTTTTAGAATACAAAATGTATTTATTTTATGTTCTTGAATAATTCCAATACAAAAGGCATTTGCATGTCTGATTCTACTATTCATTGGTTTATTTGTCTTTTTATTAGTTCAGGTTCATGGGACTTGATATTCTTCTGTAGTTCAGTTGCTCTGCATTTTTTATAAGGTCTATAACTCTAAGTTTATCTACTTGCTAAAATGCATTTGTAGCCCTAAAATCAGTATGTATGGCACTTTTGAGATCATACATAAACATGAACAATGACAAAAAATTGAAACATGCGTTTTCAGCTGAGTTCAAGCAAGATGATGTTATTTATATTTCTGCTTAAGTAGGATGTTTTTAAATGGAAACATATGTAATAAAAGGATATATGTATCCGTTAATAAAAATATTGTGACCAGAGGCTCACAGGAACCTAACTCCATATTTCCCTTAGGAGCAATGGTTCATTATTCACTAATTCAGTGTTCATAGCAACTTTATAGAGTATGACTACTGAGAATAATAAGATTTGATTGTATTTACCTACTTATTTTGCTGTGAATTCACATTCATTGGACTTTATCTGTTGAGTTATTCTATTTTTAAAAAGCTATATTTTTCCAGAAATGGTTTGTGTTTTCTTTGTAAAGTTGCCTCGAAGCAATACAATCCCAGAATGGCTTTAAATAAAGCTATATGTTTCAGGTTTTATAACTAGACAGTTTGAATGAATTCAGGCCATACAATTTTGTGGACAACTATTTATGTTTACAAATTCTCAATAGATTTTTTTTTTCTTTCTACTCTGTACTGGGTTGGAAAATTTAACTTCCTTTTTGCTTACATTTTCTCAGAAAAAGTAGCACTTTCAAAGGCCCAGTCTTATGTAGGAGCCTGCTATTCACTTTCTAGGCTGGCCCTGGGATTTATTATTTCCCATAATTTGCACAACAGTCAAAATTGAATCTCAAGGTTATCAGTCTTGGTAGATTACCTCAAGAAACATTCTGACTTGGACATTTGCTTTTATTCCAGGATTCTCATTTTTTGTTTCCTGGAAAAAAAAAATTGTAGATGTGTTACTAAGCATAGAATCAGGGGAAAATATTTTTAAAAGATAAAAATAAATTTTTGCTTTTTAATTTGTTTTCTTCAGAAGATACACTCAATATGCTAGCAACACAATTCTTCTGTTTAAAATTTCAAGCTACAGCCAAAAATTTAAAATAGAATTGCCAGCATAGAGTGAGAACTCATACAAAATCTGTTTCCTAACTCTTTCTAGCTCAGTGAATTAAGGCAATTTATATAATTATCTAATTTTCATTGTGTATATCTTTAAAATGAGATAACTTGAGGTAACATATAAGTTGTTATGAGTTATCAAATGAGAGAAAACATATATCATAGTGCTGCTATATGTTTGTATATTAATTAAAAGAAGGAGTGTGATCTAATGCAATGTTTTAGATTCCTGAAAGAATAAACATTACATTTTTTTATTATTTGGAGAACCTTAAGGAATAAAGTGAGTGGTCATGTCCTTATTTCAAGAAAGTTGGATAAAAATTTCACTTATTTTAAAGATTTATATTGAATTATACATTCTACACTTTTTTGTTTCTAAAATAGGGAGAGTCAAATATTCTCCTGCTCACTTAATAAGAATGTTGCTAGCTTGACAGTTAAACTTGAATATCTTTATGCTGGCTGTCATGGCGACTCAGGTTTTTGTTAGGATATCCGTAACAATAGCTGTCTCGTATTTATTGAAGTGACAGTACTATTAATAAGTAAATATCAATTCTAAATTTGCATTTATTATTCAATTTTTAAAAACTCAAATAAAAATAAATAACTATTACACAGTTGTATTAGAGTAGTGTAGGTTGCAGTATAACTAAAACCAAATATGTGTAATGTCTCAAACAGAGCAGAAGTTTATTTCATACTCACGTGTGGTGACTGTTTCACATGGTGATTCAAGGAGCCAGATCCTTTCTATCTGTAGTTCTAACAACTCTTAGAGACTTTTTGATACTCAGTCCAGTGGAAGTGAAAAGATAATAGTCAGTGAACATACATGCATCTTAAAGCCCTTGGGGCAAAAATGGTGCACATAACTTCTCATATTTTTTGGTTGGAACCCAGTCACATGGCCAAACCTAACTGTAAATGAATCTAGGAATTTAAGCCTGTCTGTAAATAGCAGAATAAAAGCAATTGGATCTTTTGGACAGATGGCTTTTCTGCCAAATCAAAAATGGATAATATTATCTAGAGTTGAAGCAAAATTATTCTTCACTTCAATATCTGATACAGTATAAGACCATTTTTTCTACCTAGTTTAATGTTAAAATTAATGTGCAATACACACAAATCATTAGGAAGTAAAATGCAGTAGAGTAAAAAAATGTTATTTATTACTTAAATTTCTGCTTAGGCATTACCCAAAGACTACATTTTGTATATATAATTTACATATTATAATTATAATTATTGAATGATGTTTATCTTGCAGCTCAAAGAAAATGTTTTGAATACAAGCAATTTAGAAATTACTTTTATAAGTATTTATAATTTCTTAAAGAAAACCTGCTTCATTTCTGATTCAGAGTTAAATGTGAATACAAAGTTAAAATAGCTTTAATACTTGGTATTAGAAACCTACATAAATGTTCATTTACATCAAATGCCTAGTACTATGCTTGGGCACGAGTTCTTCCTGGAAGCAAAGAAATGCAGTATGAGAGTTAAAGAAAAGTGTTTTAACAACGACATGTCACTTTGTCAAGGATGTCTTTGTAATGACTAAGAAGCAGGTTAATAAGATGATTAGAATGAAGGCTAAATATGACAAAAGTACAAAGCACTTTCATCATGTCATTCCTCTGAGATATGTGGGTGGCAATATTATCTCTATTTTGTAGATTGAAAAATGAAATAGTTTAGACACTCAGAGGTATTTTATTGACATTCTGATTTTTAAATGGGTGTAGAGTTCCTTTTATAGATTTCTAATAGTAGTTACATCAGCTTCAGATTCCTGTAATATTTTCTTATGTCTAGTGTTGTTGAGATAATCAAGGTTTCACTCTGTCTTATTTTTCATAAACCCTACAACTGTCTTAAGGCATTAAAGTGGTAGAAAAATAAAAGCACGAGAGAGAGTGCTATTCCTAATGTTGTAAAGAAAATATGCAAGAATAAGAGGAGAGGTGTTTTTTAAGGAGTATTTGTAATACATGTGTCTCATTGTCAGCCCTTATATACTTTAAGTCAAAAAGTGGTACGTGAAACATTTGCCATCTCCATTATTGACCTAAATGGAAAAAGTATACAAGAAAAACAAATCTTTATCTATTATTATAAATTAATTATGAAAAATCCATTCTAGGCTTTATGATAAGTTTACAATTAAATACTACATAAAACTGCAGAAAATTAGTGGGACTCAAAAAAGATTTACTGAATTAAATTACAGTACTCAGCAGTGAAGAGTTACATAGGTAACACATTCTTTTTTTTTTTAATAACACATCCTAACAGTAATTTCCTCTTTGCCAATTGATAGATTCTTATATATGGATGTGTTTATTCTCATTTCTGATCACTAAAACTTTCTCTTAGACTCCTGTTAAAGTTATACTCTCCATATTCTCCCAACCAACAAAATTTACATTGATCCATACTTGTGATTATGAATATTAGGAACAACCTTCCAGAGAGGAAAAAGAGCTATAATACTTCTTCATAAGCTATGTATGACAGGAGTATTTGCTATCATAATATGGATTCTTATTCTATAATCTTTATCTGTAATTCCCTGAAGTTTCTCTAAAATTTTACATAACACAAGCGGATTTTTATAAGAGTATCCAGAAATTCACTTGTTTTTTTTTAATCAGTATCTCTAGGAGAAGATAGAAATGTATTTTATAAAAGTAATTACTTTATCTTTCATTTATTAGGGATCAATTATATGACTGTAAAATTTTAACAACAAAAAAGGAATTGTGGTAATAGCAATTTATATATGGCAATTTTAAAACAGATTAAATTAATTTAAAACCCAATTACATTATCTATGTTGGCCGTTATAGTCCTTCTGATGCAATTGGTCATTATCCATTTTTACTTAAGAAAGTATGCAGTTTAGTTTTATGGAACTTTCTATTAAATTAAATTTAAAGTTTTGACATATTTTAATAATACACTATATGTTGCTTTGTATAGAATGGAAATTCTTAAAATTAAAACTTTCTTATATATATGGTATTTAGCCTTCAATATCAGCTTTATCTGCTTAAGGTTAACAATTATCAATCAAACAATTTTCAGAAGTAAATAAATCCTTAATAAATTTAGCTTTCTAAATTTCATTACTTTCTTTTCAAGTACTATTTATTTTTCTCCTTTCTTTATTGCAATTAATTCTAAGGGCTTAAAGTTACTTAGTATGAAAGTTTCCCTCCCCCAGCAAAACCCATAATTTACTTATAAGAAATTGTGTATTTATTCTTATTTCAGTCATCTATAAAATACTCTCCATTTGATGCAATATACCTATTGAGACACTTTTTCCACTGCTCAAAACAGTTTTTAACTCATCAATTTTGATGCCTTTTAGTATCTCTGCTGGTTTTTTACCTCAGCTCTTCCACATCAGCTGAAGGTTTCCCTGTGAGGACATTTTTCATCAGGTAAAAGAAATTCGTTCCTGGTGGGATCAGGTGAATAGGGAAGGTGGGACACAGAGGTCATGCTGTTTTTGGTTTAAAAAAACTGCTGAACACTCAGCACAGTGGGCAGGTGCCTTGTCATGGTGGATGAACCGGTCACCTCTTTGCCACAACTTTAGAAATGTTTTTTCCTCAAATTGTGATGCAACCTTCTCAAAACTTTCAGATAAAAACTTTGGTTAATTGTTTTATCTGGAAGTACAAACTCTGAGTTTACTACAAAGGGCTTGTCCTCCAATGGATGATTCTTTTTTTTGTTTGTTTGTTTGGGGTTTTTTTGGGGGGGTGGGTCCACCTTTATATAAATAGTAGATGACTTGTTTGGATTCAATTAGCAGCTTTTATGTTCTACATATTTATTTGTGCTAACTTTATAATTTGTATTGAAAGCTACTTCCAATACATTGAAATAAGAATAGAAAGAAAGGAAATGGAAGGAAGATAAATGGCAGGAAGACAGGAAGGGAGGAAAGAAGATGTAAAAATTCTGTATCTTATGCGTTTTCTACCAAGTAAATATTATTTTCATTGCTCAGTGTTATGTACAGCTCTTTTGATCAAACATCATCAAAATCCAGTCATACAATCCCAACTCTTTTTATGAAATGATTATCACTCTGTTACCAAAGCCAAGCAAAGACATCACAAGAAAAAAAAAAAGGAACTGTAAATCAACATCTCTCATGATTATAGATTCAAAAACTCTCAAAAAACAGTAATAAAAAACTGAATCCAAATATATTTTTAATAAACAAAATATACACCATGACAAAGTGAAATTTATTTTATAAATCTAAGGTTCATTTGGCATCCAAAAATTAACTGATCTAATATATCATAATATGAAAATAAAGGACAAAAATCACTTGATTATTTTAATAAATGTAGAAAAAAATTGACAAACTCTAACACCAATTTATAATTTTTTTAAATGCTCAGAAAACTTGAAAAAATGGTAACTTTTTAAACTCTATAAAGTGCTTCTACTAACAACTTAAAGCAAGCACCATTTTTAATGATAAAACAAAAAAAAATAAAGATGTCAGTTCTCTACTCTTCTGTTGAACATCATGCTTAAGCGTCTACCTGGGAACAATCAGGCAAGAGAAAATAGAAGACTCTCAAAGAAAAAGAAGACTGTTTTTATTCATAGGTTTCATAATCCTGCATGAAGAAAAACCTAAGGAATCCATTACAAAAATTAACTAGCATGCACGTTCAACCAGGTTGCAAGACAATATATTTTTAAAAAATTATTGTATTTCTGTACACTTAAAATGAAAAACCCAACAGCTAAGTTATGAAAATATTTATATTTATAAGAGTTCAAGAGGAATACAAATACTTAGAAATAAACTTAAGAAATGAAAGACATAGATACAAAAATTGCAAAATTTTGCTAAAAGTAATTTGAAAAAATCTAAATATATGGGGAGACATTTTACCTGTATGAACTAAAAAATTAGTATTGCTAAAGTGACAATTCTCCCCAGTTGATCTGTAGACTCAATGCAGTTTCTGTAAAATTTCTAGAAAATTTGCACAAATGATCAAATGAATTCTAAAAAAATTGCAGAATACTTAGAATAGCCAAACTACTTTTTAAATAGAAAAATAATGCAGAAAGATTTTCACTTTCTGTTTTCCAAATTTACTGTAAGTTTGCAGTTATAAAATAGTGTGCTACTGACAAAATAACAGACAATGGATAAGAACTGAAAGTCCAGATATAAGTTATTATATTTACAGTCAATTGATGTTTCTAGTTTTTAAACAAAGATCCCAAGGCAATTCATTAGTGGAGTGATAGTCTGTTTAGCAAATATTAGTTTAATTGGAAATTCACATGCTGCAATATAAACATGCACTCTTATTTCACACTATACATTAATATTAACTCAAAATGAATAAAAAACTTAGATTAAAAAGCTAAAACAATAAAAATTTTATAAAAAATCATAGGGAAAAATCTTTATTATCATTGTCCATAAATACAAAACTAAAATTAAGCCTTATCAAAATTATTATTATTATTTTTACTTCAAAAAACACTGTTACAAAAAATAGAGACAAACAAAAGACTGTAGTGAGCTTATGTAAAACACAAAACCAATGAGAAATCATATTCAGAATTCACACAGAACTCTGACAGCTCAACAATTAGATGATAAACAACCCAATTAAATAATGGAAAAATATATGTACTGGCATTTTACAGAAGAAGATATAGAAATGGCTAAAAAGTACATTTAAAAATGTTCTATTTCATTAGTTATTAGGAAAGTGCATATTAAAAATACAATAAGATACTATTTAACACCCAATGGAATGTCTTTAACAAAAAGACAGACAATAAAAAATGTTGGTGAGGATTTGAAGTGATGGGAGACTAGATACATTTCTGGTGAAAGGTAAAAGGTGAAGCCTATTTGAAAACCCATTTGTCAATTTTTCAAAAAGTTAAACATAACATTACTACATAAGCCAGCAATTCTACTTCTAGAGTTCTACTGAGGAGAAACAAAAAACTATCCTATGTCCACACAAAGACATACATGTAAATATTCATTGCATCATTATTCATAGTGGAATACTGAAAAACAAAAACTGGAATCAACCTAAAGCCCATCAAGTGTTAAATGGATACACAATATGTGGCTTATCCATAAAATAAAATATTATTTAGCAATAAATATGAAAGGACTACTGACACTTGCTATATCATGGATAAACCTCAGAAATATTTTGCTATATAAAAGAAATTAAACATGAGAGATTGTATATTGTGCTATTTATAACAAATGTTAAGAAAATAAATTTGTAAATATATTAAGTAAATGAGGTGTCGCCTAGTCCTGGGGGTAGAAATGAGATTAACTGTAATAGGATATGAAGGACTTGCTTGAAGATATGAAATGGACTAAAATTGATTTAAGGTGATGAATTTCAGCATTTGCAACAATAATTTTTTCCTTTTTTTTCCCACCAAAATAAGAAACTTGTTTTTGAAGAAACAATTTGTGATGGAGAGTTCAGATAATTAAACTTTATTGTATCCAACAGAGGCATTTGATTAACAAAATCATTTTTTTCTTTGATTAACTTGAAGGGAAGCAAACATGTCTATAGAAGCAACAAATGTCTAAAAAATGCAAATACCTGTCTGTAGAAACAACTAAGATTTGAATGCTCTTTAGAAAAATATTACAGATTATAGTGCAGGAAGATTATAGTGCAAAAAATTGATTTGTCATAATAATTTATTATTTAAAGACAGAAGGAACTAATGTATTTTATATATATAGCTTACTCTAGACATAGTGTTGAACATCTTTTTAATTACCTCTCTTTACTTAAATCTTATTTTTTAGATGAGAAAAATAAAATTCAGTGACTGTAATATGGCACAAGTGGTGACACAGTCATTCTGACTATAAAGACTCTCTTGTGTTACAAGTAATAATATAAAGAAGAAGAAATAAATATTTTACTTTTTTCCTACAAGGGAAACAACAACAACAAAAATTCAGCAAATATCACCAGAATATAAAGCATAGTATAGAACAGGGTAGCTTAGAGCACCATTTCAAAACCTGATTAACCCAAGAAGCATATATGCATCATTAACAAATGATTATTTTTACATTTTTGTTTTTATTATTACTGTCCAAGAGACACTATACAATACATCAAAAATATATCAAGTGATTTGTTTGACAGTTAATTCATTACTATAAAACATAGTTTTATGCTTTTTAAGGTTTTGTAAATACCTGCTCAAAGCAGGAACGCTTGCATTCAGAGTGGTTAATAGTCTTATGAAACATTTTCTCAAGCACTTAAATCAGAACTACAAACCCATTCATGCTCTTGTATTAATAAAACTATTAGAAGTTATTTCCTTTTTTAAAAACATTGGCCTTAGAGAGTTCAAACTTATTCTCATAGAGACTCTGAAATATTTTATTATTCAAGAGAGAACATTACCAGGATCGTTACCAGAAAATGTAGTAATATTTGAGCAGAGCATGTTCCGTGATAGCAAGTTTATACATGACTAGAACACAAAACAATATTTAACTTTCATCTGTGAGTTTAGTGAAGTGGAAACTATGCAATTTTTTTTTTCTGTCATTGCCTAGTAGCTTTCCTGACTCTGATTTAGCTTTTCCATAAAGTGGGCTATGTAACTAGAAGGGGAAATTTAAGGAGGCAGCAGGAAAACAAAACAATCAAGTCACAAAATTCTCCCTATACAGCTGAACTTGAAACAAAATAAGTTCTTTGGAAATTTATTTTTTTTTGTTCAGATAAATATTAATGTGCATGAATAACTAGTTATTTAAAAATATAACACTATTCAAAGCTTTATATAGGAAGTTGCTATTTAAAAGCAGAAGATATTGTCCTCAAATCATAAAAACATCATTGTATTAATAAGAATCAATACATTTCTTTTAAAACTTAAAAGGTTTGTTCTCCCTTGAAGAAGCAAATAGCTTAGGTATATTGAATACATATACACACCAACACACGTCAGTCTTGGTGTCATGTTATTTCATAGACTATGAGTAGGTATTTGTATTTACATTCCATATACTGAAATATATTTTATATATGTATATGAAATAAAAACTGACACAAATTGATTTGTTATGGAACATAGAAGTAAAGTATTGCAAATAAACTTTGACACTATAACATTATTAACTAGCTCTAAAGTGATAAAGGTATATTCACATTGGTGTACATGTCAACAGCTTTTCTATTTTTTGCTTCATCAATATTAGTTAAGATGTGGTCTATTTAATTTAGACTTATGGGTGAAAAGAGGTTCTGGGAAGTTAATGGCAACTGTGTCATAGTTTTTCAATATTCTTGAATCTCCAGAAAAATAGAGATTTAGCAACTCAATAGAAAAGCCAGAAATTTATGGGCAAAATTTATGATAAAATTTGGTTATGCAGTATCCCTATGGGTCCCAAAATATAAGTGAATGGGAAAAGGAACAATAGTCAGAAGTCCTGTCTACTATCAGTATATGTGGGGTAAAATGCACAGAAAAGCAACTGGAAGTCTGATAAACCTGAATGTGGAAAAAGTCATACAGCCAACAGGTATTCATTAAAAATCACAACAGAATAATTTGTGTGCAGCAACTAAAATTGGGAAGAGTTTTACCCACTGCAAAAGTGGGTAAGTTCAAAGGTATGTGAGAAGATGTAAACGGGCTAAAGCAGCCTTTCAAAATTGAAAAGTCAAGATCTATTCCAGAATAACTAAAAAAAAAAAAAAGTTAAAACATTTACAAAAACTACAAAGGAACATAAATAAGAACTATAAAAATACCAAACTAGAGGAAATGCCAGAATCAAAATCTTAAAAGAAATAGATAGGAAAAAAGAATGCAAATTTTAAAAATAAAAATAGAAAAATTGAAATTTGTTAAAAAAGGATTTGAGATAAGTAACAATTACTAAAGACAAATTTAAAAGTCCAAAATGGATAATAGTAGTCTCTGAGAATAAATACAAAATCAAAGGAACAGAATAATATACTATAAATTATAATTCAAGTAATTTTTCTAAACAATTAAAAAAATTGAAATGACATCAGTGAAAATAGTTGAGTAAAGAACTACAAAACTCATCCCTCAAAAAAAAAAAAAAGTGAATAAACTGGTAAGGACCATAAGAAGCAATGACACTGGAATTTAACCCAAAGTTTTCAGTAACCAGACGAATACTTAATTAAGAAAATAAAATCTGATTCTCAGTAACAAATACTTGTGGAATTTAAATTTGCCTTGGTCTCATCCCCAACTCTCCACCTTTGCAGAAGCCTTGAAGACAATTCTCATTTCCAATATAGACTGTAGGTGCCTAGAACAAGAGGGAGCAAAATGAATCTTATGCTTAAAAAACTGTGGCTACTGTTTATCTGGCAAAGACCCAACATCCAGGATCTACACGGAACTCAAATGTGCCAAAGGGGAAAAAACAAACAGCCCCATTAAAAAGTGGGCAAAAGATGTGAATAGACACTTCTCAAAAGAAGATATATGGGCAGCCAATGGACATAAGAAAAAGTGCTCAGCCTCACTAATCATCAGAGAAATACAAATCAAAATCACATTGAGACACCAACTAAGACCAGTAAGAATGCCAATCATTAATAAAAAAACAACAACAGATGCTGGCAAGGATGCAGAGAAAAAAGAACACTTCTACACTGTTGGTAGGAATGCAAACTAGTGCAATCTCTTTTGAAAACAGGGTGGTAATTTCTAAAAGAACTAGACATTGACCTTCCATATGACCCAGCAATCCCCGTACTGGGGATGTACCCAGAGGAACTCAAATCATTCTACAAAAAAGATACATGAACATGCATATTTACTGCAGCACTATTCACAGGATTAAAAACATGGACCCAACCATGCTGCCCTTCAAAACTGGACTGGATAAAAAAAATGTGGTACATATACACAATGGAATATACAGCCATAAAGAAGGACAAACATAAGAACTTTGTGGCAACTTGGGTGGATTTAGAGTCTATCATACTCCGTGATCTATCACAGAAACAAAGAGCAGAGTACCACATGTTCTCACTCATAAGTAGGCCCTGAACATTTACTATAATACTACTATAAGAAAGAGATTGGTAGTAATGAAAAATTGCCAGGGTGGGGATGGAGTTGGAGGGACACAATATCAATAAGGATACCTGATCTCAAACCAGGCAACGTGGGGACTAAAGGGAGGCCCAAACTTCACCTGTACAATGACCACTTGTATACCTAATCCTGAATTGCACTCTACATCTTTAACAAAATAAAATAACTGTGACTATTTGTCTAGATATGTCTGTTGGCTTCCTGAAAGACCTTAACGCTTGCCTTCATTTCACTGAACTATGTATTCTAAAAGGATTGAATGGGCTAATGCATTATTTATTGTCACTGGGGGAAGGGTTAAGAGTTGGTGCAAACATTAAATAAAACTAAAAGTTTGAGAATATGTGGAATGAGATGCTTCTGGCAATTAAAAGTTTGGAAAACCCCCACATACTCCTGGGTGAAGGGCCACCGCCAAGCCACAAGTAAAGCCACATTCCCTCCCTTTCCTGGAAACGGCGACCCGGCAACCTAAAATGGCGATTGAAATGGTGCCTTCCTTTGTTAATCCTCGGTGCCTTCCTTTGTTCTCCCTCCGCACCCTTTCCCGCGCCCGTGAAAAACCCATCAACCTGGATGGAGCTCTGCCAGCCGACCAATAATCCACTGACAGGTCGCCCTAAGACCCCATAAAGGCTGGAGCGCCCTTGCCTCGGCACTGCAGTCTGACCCTCAGGTCCTGTAGCCACCGCGTTCGACCCATTAAATCTCTTGGCCTTAACGGGTGTTGAGTCTCACTGTGCACCACCGTCTTTCACGGGGAATCTAAAAGATCCCAGTTTGCTTAGTCCTGGGAGTATGCTCATAAAAAAGTGTGTTAAGACCCCAAGCTGTCACTGTGACTGACTTTATAATTCTGCAATCAGATGCATGTCATTAGGCCAAGTTACAAACTACTTGTCAGAGTGCAGAAGGTGTGCCTTGTCTTCAATGACTGGGATTTGTTTTATAATTTTTTGTTTCTATATGTTTAAGGAAATCACAATAAAATCACAAGCTGACCAATAAAATAATACAATGAAGACTTCAAGGGTCACAAACAAAAACACATCAGACTTTACAAAATTAGTGCAGGAAAGTCACTTAATCAAACAAGCAAGCAAAAAACTACAACATGCAGAACCAAAAATTCTGGAGGAGGTGAGAATCTAATCCTGAATGTTGTCACATGATAATATTCAAAATGTCCAGTTTTCAACAACAAAATATCTGGAGGCATAAAAAGAAATAAGGGTATATGACCCATAGTAAAGAAAAATAACAGAAAATTTCTCTGAGAAATTCCAGACATCAGTCTTACTAGACAAAGACTTAGTCAAGTATTTTAAATATATGAACATGACAAAGAAAACATGGACAAAGAACTAAAGAAAATAAGGAGAACAATGTCTTAACAAATAGAATTTTTAAAAGAAACCAACAGAAATTCAGATATAAAAGTATAATAACAAAAATTTTAAAAATTACTGGAGGAATTTAGCAACAGATTTGAGAAACCATAAGAAAGAATTAGATAACTTGAGGACACAACAAATGAGAATACCAAGTCAGGGGACCATAAGGGAAAACTCTTTTTAAAAAATAAAGCTAAACAATCTATAAAATACCAAGCATGCCAAAATATCCATAATAATAGTTTTGTAAAAAGAGAAAAATAAAGGAGCAGAGAGACTATTTAAAGGAATAATGACTGAGCTTCCTAGGTTTGATGAAATACATGAATCTGCATAACCAAGAAGCTCAGTGAATACCAAATAGAATAAACTCAAGTTATCAACCCTGAGAACAAATACAAAGTGAAACCTAAAAACAGCAAGAGAGCAGTAATTCATCATAAATATATTCTCCAATAAATCAACAGTTGACTTCTCATCAGAAACCATAAAGATCAGAAGGTTGTGGAAGGGCATATTTAAATGTTAAAAATATTAACAAGTTCTATATCTAGCAAAACTACACTACAAAAATGAAGATGGTAAGATATTTCTACAGCAACAGAAACCGAAAGTATGATGCTAGTAGATATGCCCTATAAGAAATGCTAATTAAAAATCTTTCAAACTAAAATGAAATTACACTAGGTAATAGTTCAAATTCATACAAAGAAATATAAAACACCAGTATATGCAATTACACCGGTAATATAAAATTTAGTATTAATATGTTTGTTTTGCAGTTCCTTTTTTCCCTTGATTTAAAAAGCAGTTAAATGAAAAATACTTACAAATATATGTCAATGGACATATAATATATAAAAATGTAGTATGTGGCAGTAAAAATACAAAGAGGAGGTAGTTGGATAGAAACACAGTTAATTTAAGCTATTAATTCAAATAACATAACATTGTTATAAATTAAGATGTTTTCTGTGCTCTCCAGTAGATCCACTAAGAAATAACTAAAAATTATTTAGTAAAATAAATGAGGAAGACCTCAAAATGGTATACCTAAAAATAGTCATTTTTGTTGGACAAAAATAAAAGTACAAGATATTAAAGAAAGCAAATAGCAAAATGGCAAAAATAACTTCTTCCATATCAGAAATTATATTGATTACAATTAATTAAACTATAAGTTGATTAAATTCTATAATTAAAATGCAGATGGATAAGGAGTTAAAAATAATCCAGCTATATACTTTTTGTAAGAGATTCACTTCAAATATAAAGAATAAATAGTTTGAAAGTCAAAGTACAGAAAAACGTATTCCGTGCAGACAATGGCTATAATAAACTAGAGTAGTAACTATCCCCCTATCTGGTAAAATAGACTTTAGGTAAAAAATTATGAAACACAAAGAAGGACATTATATAATAAGAAAAGTGACGATTAATTAAGAAGATATAACAATCATATGCATATATGCAATAGCAATATCTCAAAATAGATGAGTCGGAAAAAAACCAGAATTGAAGGAAAAAAATAGATAATAGTTAGAGAATAGAACAACTAGGCAAAATATAAACAAATAACTATAGACTATAAGCAACACTATAAAACAATTAGACCTAACAGACATTGCTAGACCACTACACTCAATGACAGCATAATAAACATTTTTCTAAAGTGCACGTAGAAACTTCTCCAGGATAAACCATATGTTAGGACATAAAGAAAATCTCAATAAACTTATAAAAATTAAAATTAATCAAAATATTTTCTCTTAAAATAGTAGGATAATATTAATAATCGATATCAGAAGGACATTTGAAAAAGTCACAAACATATGGAAATTAAACAATACCCTTTTCAACAACCAATGAGTCAAAATGATATTGAAATAGAAATTAGAGCCGGGCTCAGTGGCTCAGCCTGTAATCCCACACCTTTGGGAGGCTGAGGTGAGTAGATTGCCTGAGCCCGCGGGTTTGAGACCCGCCTGGGCAGCGAGACCTCATCTCTACAATAAAAATAAAAAAATCAGCCGGGTGTGGTAGCGCACGCCTGTACTTTAGGCTATTCGGAAGGCTGAGGCGGGAGGATCGCTGGAACCCAGCAGGCGAGGCTGCAGTGGCCAGGAGCGGCCACTGCACTCCAGTCTGGGCAACTGAGTGAGACTCCAACTCAAAAAAAAAAAAGAAATTAGAAAATAACTTGAGATGAATTAAAAATGCAATACACCAAAACACTTGAGATATAAGAAAAGGGATGTTCAGAAGGAGTTTTATACATGCATACACTTATATTTTAAAAAGCTTAAATTTTTAACCTAACCTACTATCTTAAAAAATCTGAATTAAATGAGCAAACTAAACTCATTGCTGGCAGAATAAAGGAAATAATGAAATAAGAAGAAATAAATTTAATAAAGAATATAAAAAATGATATGAAGAAAAGAAAAATGAAAAGTTGATAGTTTGATCAGAAGTGAGCATGGGGATATTACTACCAACCTTACATAAGTACAATAAATGATAAAATAATAACTAGAAATAATTGTACTCTACAACTTATACAACTTAAAATGAGAAAAATCTTAGAAACACACACACTACTAAAGCTAACTTAATGAGATATAGAAAATTTAAATAGATCTGAACACCAGGATAGTTAGAGAAGTTGATTGATATGAGGCAGCTAGAGTGTTTCTCCTACAGAGTAAGCCAAGACAAAGAGAGTTTCCTCAGCATTCAGAGAAAAATTGATCCAGCAGAATGCCCCCACGAGTCTCCAAAGTTGTGATAATGACCACTTACAGCAAAGAAGATGAAAAAAATCTACCAACTGGGACTAGAATTGGCCAGACTCTTTTCTGCACTACCACAGTCCACTACAGCCTCTGGACACAGTGAAGAGGTGAGTGACAAGAATTCAGGAGTTCTGTGCTGTTACTGCCAACTTACAGGCTGTCTGGGCCTTGAGGGATCCAATACCCAGAAAATTGCCTTCCCCACAACCATGCTCTGCTGTGGAGTAGTGCAGGGAAAAACCTTGAGTAGTGCCAGCACCATTTCCCAGGAGCTCAACTACTTCAGGGTGGAGTGGCTGCTTTCCAGCCAGCTTTGGAAGGAATGCAACCCAAGAACAAACTCCACAGCTGAGGACGGTTTCTGATTGGGTGGTTTGCTTGAAAATACCTGAGGCCCTGAGACTGGCTGCACCTTGATATTCGGATTACTAATTGCCTGAGGCCAAGGTGTGAACTGGGTGGGAAGCATTGCCATAGCAACCTCTCACTCCTCTTGTGAAATCTTTTCGACCTGCTCTGCACAACAGTGTTACCCCAGTGGCCCGAGACTCCCTTCTAATCCCCACTGGGGTAGCTAAGAGTTCACACTTGCAGGGTGCTCTGTCTCCTCTCCTCTGCAATACCCAAGAAGATTCAAACAGACAGAATACTTTGGAAATTCCCAGAGTCCTGCCCTCAGCTTAGGCAGGCTGAAGCAACACATCCTGGCAGCAACATTCACAAAGGAGAAATCCTGTAGCCCCCATCACAGGTGACTTTCTCCCACAAGAACCACCTTTTGGTCCAAGGTCAACTATACCACCAATCAGATCATATACACTTCCTCCACTTTGGAGAAGGCTAGATCCCAATCACCAACTAACAACACTTTTCAAGCCATTCCAGCCACCATGAGCCAATGGAGGTACACAGCAGAGGACTGCAACATCTGGCAATTGAGAAACTCACCACTCTAGGACTATATATAATCAAGGGAACCCTTCAGTGCCTATATCAGTTCCTTGCCATCCTCAAATAAGAAGAAATCATCTACCCAAATGAGAAGGAACTAGAAAAATAATTCTAACATACGGGGGGCCAGCCCCCAAAAAGAGATTTAGAGGGTCCCTGGAAGGTGGGGCAGTGCTGGTGAATATTCTGGAGAAATAAGGAAAAAGAAAGAGACTGGACTGTGTCTAGTGCAGAAGCTGATTATGTAGTAGGGATAGATATTAAAAGAAAGAAAGATGGAGGGATAGATATAAAGAGGAAGAAAGAGAAAGAAAGAAAGTGGACAACTGTTCAGTGAAATGAGTAGAAGGTGTTTATTGGGACCAACCGTGAGTCTTTTATCCCAAATTTTCACATGTAAAATCACAAGACTTTCACGTGAACACAAAGCCAGGTGGATGAGGGGCGTCCCCCACCCACCAGGCGTTTTCCCAAGCATGAGGAAGGACAACCCCAAAATTATCTCACTGTTCCTTATGCTTGGTTTATGTTCCTCAAAGGCAATACAACAATTTTAACATCATAATATTCTAATAATCAATAACTTCTAAAGCTTATGCATACACAACACCTGGTGACTAACTTAAATCCTAATACCATTCTATTCTGTGATAATTCTACCTACACTATAGAAACTCTTAATTATAGCTCAAACCAGTTCCTAAAGAATGTGGCCCAGTCCAAAGATCATGCTGGGCCATTTCTAGGAACAGTTGATTACAATCTCTTAACAAAATGGCTATTCTAAAATCCTATATATCTATCTTAATTTCTATAAAAGTTTCTAATTCCTAATCCTGATATGTAAGGCTGATCATCAGCAATAAAGCGTCTAAAATAAAACCCAAATACAAACTTTAATTGTACTAAAGCCAAAACCGCAATTAGTAGAAAGTGGGAACAATGAAATTTCTAAGGTTAGCTTTTTTCTATAGAACCTCTATGCTGGTAAGTCTAGATAATCATCTATACCATCTAAAGCTGGAAACAGCTCTCTAAATGTATATACTAATTCTACAAATATACTTTTAAATCTTATAAAGAAGCTTGTATCATGTATAAGGCTCCCAAATGTGATCTGAGTTTGAACTGTGTTAAGTTTAAAGTCGAAACCACAGTCTGTGAGAAATGGGAACAATGGATTCCTAGAGTCAGCCATGCCTGTTATATTCTCAGAACGTCATGCTTAGATCATCAAAGTCCCTGCTACTGGGTAATACCAAACAACAAAGAAAGGAGGAGGGAATGGGCCTTCAGCTCCTGAACACAGCCTGGTGGTCTCAGGGTCCACAGCCCGCCTGGATCCCTAACGCTTAGGCAGGCCTCCACGGCCGGCTCCCAACACTAGCAATATGAATAAACAGAGTTTTCCAAAACCCCTAAAAGACAACATCAACTCTTCAGCAAAGTATCCTAACTAAAATGAAATTGTTGACATTCCAGACATAGAATTCAAAATGTTGATGATGAAATTACTCAATGAAATTTGGCAGAAAAGTTGAAAACCAACAAAAAGACATTTTAAAAATTATTCAAGACATGAATAAAAATTCTACAGAGATATTGACTCAAAAAAACAAGCTGAAATTCTGGAAATGAAAGAAGCATTTATAGAAATAAAAAATGCAATGGAAAATTTTTAACAGTAGACTATAAAAGGCAGAAAAAAGGTTCTCCGAACTTGAAGACAAGGCTTTTGAATTAAGCCAATCAGACAACAACAAAGAAAAAAGAATCAAGACACTAAAACAAAGTCTCCAAGATATGTGGAGTTATGTAAAACATTCAAACCTAAGAATCATAGGTGTTCCTGAGGAAAAGAGAAAGTAACAGATTTGGAAAATCTATTTGAGGGAATAATGAAAGAAAACTTCCCTGGCCTTGTCAGAAATCTAAATATCCAGATACCAGAAACCCAAGGAATCCCCAGAAGATCCCCAAGGCATATAATCATCCAGCTATGCAAAGTTAATAGGAAGAAAATAATTTTAAGAGAAGTGAGACAAAAGCATCAAATAACTTACACAGGTAAACCTATCTTACTAACAGCAGATTTCTTAGAAGAAACCCTACAAGCCAGAAGGAAATGGGACCCCATTTTCAGTTTTCTCTAATAGAATAACTGTCAGCCTAGAATTTTGTATACCCCAAAACTAAATTTCATAGATGGAGAAATGAAGTACTTGCAAATAAGAAAACACTGAGGAAATTTGTCACTACTAGACAGACTCTACAAAAAATATTCAAAAGAGTCCTAAATACCAAAACAAAAGATCAAAATACACCAGTAGAAAAATGCTGGAAATCTCAATTCATAGGCTTTATGGAATACCAGCACAATAGAAAAAGCAAACAAATAACGCCACCAGATAAAAACCAGTATGATGAATAGAATCTTACATATCCTTAAGAACTCTAAACATAATGTTTCAATACACCACTGAAAAGATAAAGACTGGCAGAATGGATATAAAAACACAACTCAAATATGTGCTGTCTTCAAGAAACCCACTTATCACACAAAGACTCTTATAGATTCAAGGTAAAAGGGTAGAGAAAATATTCCACATAAATGAAAAGTAAAAAATGAGCAGGAGTAGTCATTTTCATATACAAAACAGATTTTTAATTAACAATTTTAAAAAGACTATATAATGATAACGGGATCAATCCAGTGAGAAGACGATAACAATTTAAAATATATATGTGCCTAACACCAGAGTTCCCAGCTTTATAAAACAAATTATACTAGGCCTAATAGAAGAGATAGCCAGCAATAAAATAATGTGGGAGACTTCAGCACTCCACTGTTGGCAATAAACAGATCATCAAGGCAGAAAGTCAATAAAGAAACACTGGAGTTAAACAGGACTCTAAAGGAAATGGAACTAAATAAATAGACATCTACAGAATATTTCATCTCAGAACTAAAGAAGACATATTTTTCTCATCAGTACATGGGACTTTCTCCAAGATAGACCATATAAAAGGTCACAAATCGAGTCTCAATAAATTAAAAAACAATTACATCAAGCACCATCTCAGACTTCAGTGTAATAAAACTAGAAGTTAACTTCAAGAAGAACTAGTAAAACCAAAGAAAAATTTGGAAGGTAAACAATTTTTTCCAGAGTGATCCTTGTGTCAACAATGAAATCAAGATGGCAATTTAAAAAATTAATTGAAACAAATGAGAACAGTGAAACATGTTATCAAAACCTCTAGGAGACAGTCAAAACTGTGCTCAGAGGAAAATTTATAGTGCAAAAAGCCTACATTAATAAGACTAAAAGATTGCATATCGACAACTTAAAATCACACTTCAAGGACTAGAAAGGCACAAACAAATTCTAACCCTAATCCTAACCCGAATCCTCCTGAATTCATTCTACAAGGCCAGTATCACTCTGAAACCAATGCCTGGAAAAAACATGATGAAAAAAGAAAACCACAGACCAATATCTTTAATGAACATAGACACAAATATCCTCAACAAAATATTATTAATAGCAAACTTAGTTTAACAGTGAATAAAAATATTATACACCACGACCAAGTGGGTTTTATCCCAGGGGTGCAAGGGTGGTTTAACAAATGCAAGTCAATAAGTGTAATCAACTGCATAAACAGAATTAAAAATAAAAATCATATGATCATTCTAATAAACTCAGAAAAGTTATTTGATAAAACCCAGAATTACTTTATGGTAAAAACCCTCAGCAAAATAGGCATAAAGGAAACATTCCTCAAAATAATAAAAGTTATATATGACCAAAACGCAAAGTCATTTTGAATGGAGAAAAGTTGAACACATTCCTCTTCAGAACTGAAATAAGGCAAGGATGCGCACTTTCACCATTATGGTGCAGCATAGTACTGGAAGTCCTAGCCAGAACAATCAGGCAAGACAAAAAATAAAGGGTATCCAAATTAGAAAAGAAATCAAACCATCTCTATATGCTGATGATATGATCTTGTACCTAGAGAACCCTAAAACTCCTCCAAAAAACTCCTGGGCTTGATAAATGAATTCAGTATAGTTTCAAATACAAAATCAGTACATATAAATTAGTAACACAGTTATACACCAAGAGAAATCAAACTGAGAATCAAATCAAGACTCAATTCCATTTATACTAGTAGTTAAAAGCTAAAATACCTAGGAATAGATTCAATTAAGGAGATAAAAGATTTCTGCAAGGAGAAAAACAAAACTCCAATGAAAGAAATTGCAAGGGACACAAGCAAATGAAGAAACATCCCATGCTCATGTACTGAAAGAATCAACATCATTAAATGACCATATTACCCAAAATAATCTACAGATTCAATGCAATCCCTATCAAGCAACCAAAGTCATTTTTCACAGAATTAGAAAGCAATCTTAAAATTCATATGAAACCAAAAAAGAGCCAAAATAGTCAAAGTAATCCTAAGCAAAAAAAGAATAAAGCTGGAAGCATCACATTACCTGACTTCAAATCGTACTACAAGGCTGTAGTAACCAAAACAGCATGTTTCTAGTACAAGAGCAGACATTTGGACCAATGGAAGAGTACAGATAATCCAGAAATAAACCCCCAAACCTACAACCAATAGATCTCTGACAAACCAGGCAAAAACATACATTGGGGAAAGGACACCCTATTCAACAAATGATGCTGAGAAAATTGGATAGCTACATGCAGAAAAATAAAACTTGATTCCTATCTCTCTCTATGTATAAAAATTAACTCAAGGTTAAAGACTTAAACATCAGACCTGAAACCATAAAAATTCTAGAAAAAAACCTAGAAAAAACACTTATGGATATTGGCCTAGGCAGTAATTTATGACTAAAACTTCAAAAGCAAATGCAACAAAAACAAAAATAAATAAGTGGAACTTAATTAAACTGAAAAGCTCCTGCACAGCAAAAGAAATAATCAACAGAGACAAGGGCAACCTACAGAATGGAAGAAGATATTCACAAACTATACAACTGACAAAGGACTAATATCCAGAATCTACAAAGAACTCTAAGAAATCAGCAAGAAAAAAGCAAACAGCCCCATTAAAAAGTAGGGAAATGACATGAATAGGCATCTCTCAAAAGAAGATGTACAAATGGTCAACAAACACATGAAGAAATGATCAACATCACTCATCATCAGGGAAATGCAAATTAAAACCACAATGAGATACAACTTTACACAAGTCAGAATGGCTATTATAAAAAAAAAAACAAACACAAAAATGCTGGTGCCGATGCAAAGAAAATGGAACACTTGTGTACTGTCAGAGGGAGTGTAAATTAACACAACCTCTATGGAAAGAGGTATGGAGATTACTCAGAGAACTAAAGGTAGATATACCACTTGATCTAGCAATCCCACTACTAGGAACAGAGGTTGTTTTATATAAAAAAGACACCTGCACTTGCATATTCATTGCAGCACAATTCACAATTACAAAGATGAAGTATCAACCTAAGTGTTCATCAACCAATCAGTGGATATTGAAAATGTGTTACTGCCGGGCTCGGTGGCTCAGCCTGTAATCCCGCTCCTTTGGGAGTCTGAGGTGAGTGGATTGCCTGAGCCCATGGGTTCAAGACTCACCTGGGCAGGCGAGACCTCATCTCTACAGTAAATCAAAAAAATTAGCCGGGCGTGGTAGCGCGCACCTGTAGTTCCAGCTACTTGGAAGGCTGAGGCGGAAGGAT
>NW_007259478.1:509410-539009 GCF_000164805.1 Carlito syrichta
CCGCTCCCGGCCACTGCACTCCAGTCTGGGCAACAGTGAGACACCAACTCAAAAAAAAAAAAAAAAGGAAAGAAAGAAAACGTGTTATGTATTCACCATGAAATACTAGGCAACCATAAAAAGAATGAATTAGCATCCTTTGTAGCAACATGGATGGAGCTGGAGATCACCATTTTAAGGGAACTGACTCAGAAACAGAAAGCCAAGTGGAGAGCTAACTGGTAACAAAGATGAAATTAATAGATTCTGGGGACACTAGGGGTTATGGTTCAGAAATTACCTATGAGGCACAATGTTTACTATCTGGGGAATGGACTACCTGAGACTCAATTCCCATCACTACACAATATATCCTTGCAATGCATATGCATCCCCTAAAAAAAAAAATAAAAAATAAGAATTAATACCAATTTCAATCCTTCACAAGTTCTTGCAAAAAAATAGAACAGAAGGGAACACTTTTGAACTAATTCATGAAGTCAGTGTTACCCTCTATCCTAAGTCAGATGCTGATATCATTAGAAAAGGAAATTATAGACTAATATCTTTTGTGAAAGAGGCAAAAATCTTCAACAAAATATTAACAAACTATATTCTGAATCGCATTAAAAAGATTATACAGCATAACCTAGAAAGATTTATTTAGAGAATATAAGCATGGTTCAACACAAAAAAGTCACTTAAGGTAATATACCATAAGGAAACTACATATTTACCTCAATTAATGCAGAAAATGCATTTGACAAAATTCAAACTCCTTTATGTTAAACACACATACAGACACATACAAACACACACAACAAACTTCACAGAAGAAAATTTTCTTTTTTAAAAAAATTTTTATTGTAATGATGTGGGATACAATTCAGGGTTAGGTATACAAACATCAACTATGCAGGTACCCCTATTAATAAGGTATGCCCCTCCCTCCCCTAGCAGTTTCCCTCAACTGCCAATCCCACACCCCCCCAACAGTTTCCCATTACTGCCGATTGCTTTCTTATAGTATTATAATTGTTCAAGGTCCTCTTATGAGTGAGAACATATGGAACTCTGTTCTTTGTTTCTGTGATAAATCACTGAGTATGATCAACTCCAAATCCATCCAGGTTGCTACAAAGTCCATATATTTGTCATTCTTTATGGCTGCATATTATTCCATTGTGTATATGTACCACATTTTTTTATCCAGTCCAGCTTTGATGGGCAGCATGGTTGGTTCTATGTTTTTGCTATTATGAATTGAACTGCATAAAACATTTGTGTGCAGGTATCTTCTTTGTAGAATAATTTGAGTTCCTCTGGGTATATTCCTAATAGGGGAATTGCTGGGTCATATGGAAGGTCAATTTCTAGTTCTTTCAGAAATCTCCAGACTGTTTTACAGAGTTTGTCCAAGTTTGCATTCCCACCAGCAGTGCAGAAGTGTTCCTTTTTTTCCACATCCTCACTAGCATCTGTTGTTGTTTGTTTTATTAATGATGGCCATTCTTACAGGGGTTAGGTGGTATCTCAGTGTGGTTTTGATTTGCATTTCTCTGATGATGATTGAGGCTGAGCACTTTTTCATGTGTCTTTTGGCAGCTTGTATATCTTCTTTTGAGAAGTGTCTATTAATGTCTTTTGACCACTTTTTTTTTTTTTGAGTTGGAGTCTCACTCCATCACCCAGACTGGAGTGCAGTGGTACACTCCCGGTCACCGCAGTCTTGACCTGCTGGGCTCCGGCGATCCTTCCACCTTAGCCTTCCAAGTAGTTGGAACTACAGGTGCGAGCTATGTCGCCCAGTTAATTTTTGATTTATTGTAGAGATGAGGTCTTGCCAAGTTGCCCGGGCAGGTCTCAAACCTGTGGACTCAGGCAATCCACTCACCTTGGCCTCCCAAAGCGCTGGGATTACAGGCTGAGCCCGGCAACTTTTTTTTTTTTTAATTAATCAATATTTTTTATTATGGTTTTGTGGGGTACAGTTAAGGGTTAGGTGTACAATTACCTTTCACCGGCAACTTTTTAAAGGGGCTGTTTGTTTTGTTTCCTTTGGTGCATTTGAATTCCTTATACATCCTAGATGTTAGGCCATTGTCAGATATACAGTTGGCAAATATTTTTTCCCATTCTGTGGACTGTCTTCCTGCTCTCTTGATGGTTTCTTTTGCTTTGCAGAAGCTCGTTAATTTGATAAGGTCCCACTTATCTATCTTATTTCTTAAGGTATTGGCCTTTAGTGTTCTGAGTAGGAATTGGTTCTCAGTTCCAATTTCCATAAGGGTGTCTCCTGCGTTTTCTAAAATTCTTATAGTTTGAGGTTTTACATTTAGGTCTTTGATCCATTTAGAGTTAATTTTTTGTGTACAGTGATAAGTAGGGGTCCTGTTTCAGTCCTCTGCATGTGGTCAGTCACTTTTCCCAGCACCATTTACTGAATAGGTTTTCCTCTCCCCAGTAGTTGTTGTTGGAGACTTTGTCAAAAATGATTTGGTTGAGGATTTAAGCCTTTGCTTCCAGAATCTCTATCCTGTTCCATTGGTCTATCTGCCTGTTTTTATACCAATATCAGGCTGCTTTAATTACTGTAGCTTTATAGTAGAGTTTAAAGTCTGGAAGTGTGATACCTCCTGTTTTGTTTCTCTTACTAAGGATTGTTTTGGCTATTTGTGATTGTTTATGTTTCCATATGAATTTCTGTATTGTCATTTTCAGGTCTGAGAAGAATAATATTGGTAACTTGATAGGTATTGTGTTGAATCTGTAGATTGCCTTTGGTAGGATGGACATTTAACAACGTTGATTCTTCCTATCCATGAGCATGGAATATTTTTCCATTAGTTTGTGTATTCTTGAATTTCTTTGAGCAGTGTTTTGTAATTCTCATTGTAAAGGTCTTTCACTTCTCCGGTTAGGAAGATGCCAAGGTATTTTATTTTTTTTATGGCTATTGTGAATGGGATTGTGCTTTTTATTTGGGTCTTTGCCTGCTTGTTGCTGGTATATAGGAATGCAACTGTCTTTTGCACATTTATTTTGTACCCTGAGACTTTGCCAAAGTCCTTTATCAGTGCCAGCAGGTTTTTGACAGCCTCTCTTGGATTTTCAAGATATAGGATCATATCAGCAGCAAAGAGGGATAACTTGACTTCCTCTTTTCCTATTTGGATACCCTTGATTTCCTTCTCTTGTCTAATTGCCTGGGCTAGGACTTCCAAAACAATATTGAACATGAGGGGTGAGAGTGGGCAGCTTTGTCTTGTTCCAGTTTTCGGGGGAAACGTTTCTAGTTTCTGTCCATTTAGCAATATGTTAGCTGTGGGTTTGTCATAGATGGCACTTACTATTTTGAGGTATGTTTCTTCTATAGGTGTTTGAGGGTTTTTATCAAGAAGGGATGCTGAATTTTATCAAAAGGCTTTTTTTTGCATCTAATAATATAATCATGTGGTTCTTGGTTTTACAACTGTTGATGTATTTAATTATATTTATAGTCTTGCAAATATTGAACCAGCTCTGCATCCTGGGGATGAAGCCTACTTGGTCATGGTGGATGAATTTTGAGATGTGTTTTTGGATCCGATTTGCTAGAATTTTGTTGAAGATGTTTGCATCTATGTTCATAAGGTATATTGGCCTGTAGTTCGCTTTCTTTGTTGCAGCTTTACCTGGTTTTGGTATCAGTGTAATGTTAGCTTTGTAAAATAATTTGGGGCGAATTCCATCTTTCTCAACTGCCTGGAATATTTTCAATAGGATTGGTATCAGCTCTTCCTTGTATCTTTTATAGAATTCTGCTGGAAAGCCATCTGGTCCAGGGCTTTTTTTTTGTAGGTAGTTTTCATATGACAGAGTCAATTTTCTGGGTTGTTATTGGTCTATTCAGTGTCTCAATGTCTTCTTGTTTCAGCTTGGGTAGGTTATGTGATGTCAGAAAGTCTTCCATTTCATCTAGGTTATCAAGTTTGTTTCCATATAGGTGTACATAGTAATCTCTGATAATCTTTTGTATTTCTTTGGGATCAGTTGTGTTTTGATCTTTTGTATTTATGATTGGGTTTATTTGGGCTTTTTCTCTATTTTTCTCGGTCAGTATGGCTAGGGGCCCATCAATCTTGTTAATTCTTTCAAAGAACCAGTGTTTTGTTTTGTTGATGTCATCTATGATAATTTTGTCTTCTATGTTCCATTTTGGGTTCTTCTGCTAAAGTTGGGGTTTTGGTGGTCTTCTCTTTCCAGCTCCCTTAGGTGGTTTGTTAGGCTCTCCACTTGTCATCTTTCCATTTTCCTGATGTGTGCTCATAGAGATATAAATTCCCCTCTTAAAAATGATTTCATGTCATCCCAGAGGTTTTGGTGAGATGTTTCTTCATTTTCATTTGTTTCCAGGAATCTTTACATATCTTCTTTGATTTCAGTGTTGACCCAGTCATTATTCAGCACATGCTGTTTAGTGACCATGTCTTTGTGGGTTTGGGGAAAATTTTGTTGGTGTTGATATTTATTTTTATTCCACTGTGGTCTGAAAAGGTGCATTGCATGATTTCAATCTTATGAAATTTGTTCATTTTTGGTTTATGACCAATGATGTGGTCCATCTTGGAGTACGTTCCATGTGGTGGTGAGTAGAATGTATATTCTGTGGTCATTGGGTGGAGTGTTCTGTAGGTATCAATTAAGTCCATTTGTTCAAGAGTCTCATTGACGTTCTGGGTGTCCTTGCTGATTTTTTGTCTTGATCATCTGTCTAGGGTTGTGAGTGGCATATTAAAATCCCCTGCTATGATAGTGTTAGAGTCAATCTCTTTTTAAAGTTTGCCTAGAAGCTGCTTTATGAACATTGGTGCTCCTATATTAGGTGCATATATGTTTAGAATGGATATTTCTTGTTGATGGATTGAAACTTTTATCATTATCTTTTTTATTTTTGATAGTTTAAAGGGTATTTTGTCTGAGATTAAGATTGCAACTCCAATTTCTTTTGTGTTCCATTTGCCTGAAAATTTGTGTCCCATCCTTTTACTTTGAGTCTGTGAGTGAGATGAGTCTCTTGGAGACAATATGTTATTGCCTCATGATCTTTTATCCTTTTTTCCATTCTGTGTCTTTTCAGTGGTGCATTTAGTCCATTCACATTCAGAGTAATTATTGAAATGTGAGGGTTTATTTTTGTCATGATGATCTTATAGAGTTGTTGTTGTACTTATTTGTTTGCTGTCTTTCTTTTGGTTTTTCTCGGTTGGTTCATGTGTGTTTTCAATCTTTTTCCTGCACTCTTGTGAAGAACATTGTTGTTCTTTTTCCCTTTTCTTCTATGTTTAATACTTTCTTAGGAGTTTTTTGTAGGGTTGGTCTAGAGGTAGAATAAGTTCTTAGGGATTGAATGTCTGGGAAAGATTTTAATTCTCCCTCACTGATGAAGTTTAGCTTGGCTGGGTAGGTTATTCTTGGTTGAAATTGTCTATCTCTGAGAAATTTGAATATTGGACTCCAAACTCTCCTAGCCTGAAGGGTTTCTGTAGATAAATCTGCTGCTATTCTCATTGGTCTTCCCTGGTAAGTAGTCTGATTTTTTTCTCTTGCTGCTTTTAGGATTTTTTTTCTTTTATACCTACTTTCTTCAGGCAGATTATTTTGTACCTAGGAGTTGGTCTTCTCATTTGTTGTCTTGCTGGGATTTTCTTGTGCTTGAATTTTCACATTATTAATGAGGTGAGAGAAGTTTTCTTGAAAAATTTTGTGACATGTTTGTTCCAGGGTGTTCTCTCTCTCTCTCTCTTTCTGCCTCAGGAAGGCTGATTACTCTTAGGTTCATTCTCTTGAAGTAATCGCTCATCACTTGAAGGTTTTGGTCTGTCTTTTTAAGCTTCTCTTCTATGTTTTTGACAGTTTGGTTTAGTTCTATATTTTGGTCTTCAAGTTCTGAGATTCTTTCTTCTGCTTGGCTAATTCTACTTTCAGCTTATTAGGTTGTTATTTATTTCAATCACAGTATTCTTTCCTGCTGTTATCTCAGTTATCAGCTCTTTCCTATTTTCCTCTTGTCTTTTCTCCATTCTTTTTATTCTCTCTATTAATGTCTTGATATCTGGGTTTGTAGTATGTGACCAGTCATTCTGGGGAATCTTCATTGTTTGCATTCTGAAGTCTGTTTCCTCAATATCTGACCTCCCAGGGATCTATGTGAGACCTATATTCTTCTTTTGATTTTTCTTCATTTGTGTAGATTTGCCTCCCCACTTTTTCCTTTTGTTCCCCCTCTCCTTCTGTCTTCTTTAAATCTGTTGTTCAGGGGTGGCAGGGTTGCTTTTTGCTTCTGTTTGTTCAATCTCCTATTCTTCCTTACGGAATCTTCTGACTTTATTCAATTGAAACTGGACTGTAAGTTGAGGGTTATACCATTTGCAACTTTGAGATTTATTTGAGGGGGGAGCTGTGATTCAAAATTTATCTGCAGATCCCAGTATCCACTGACAGGTGTATGGATACGCTGGACCCTGCTTCCCATTGCCTTGTAATCTGTTCATGAAGTGGGGGTATTGGTTTGCTCTCTGAAAGTAAAATGATATAAGAAAAGGGAAAAAAATGGAACTGGGAGAGGGGGAAGTGGAAGGTGGAGACAGGAGAGTAAAAGGGAGAAAAGACAGAGGTATCCAGTAATAAATGAAAAAAGACCTGAAGACAGATAAGAGCAAGAGAAAACAAAAATAAAAACAATCAAACAAAAAAAACAGCAACAACAACAAACAAACTAGTACATACAATCATTCAGACACACAAGCTGACCGTCCTCCTTAAGATGTACTATTCCCTTACACAACCATGAGGTCTTAGCTCCTAAGGTGGAGGTTAGGCAGAGTTGGGTGGGTGAGTCACTGCAGGTCTCTCCCTGGTCACTGGGACCCAGATGATCCAAGGTCTACTGCCACTGGATCCAGCTGGGAGGTGGGGGGCAGAGTGCAAGACAACCGGTGCTGTAGTTTGGTGTGTCACATGTGGCTTGAACCTCTTTTTCTCTCTTTGTTCTTAGGTCCCAGGCTGGAGGATGCACAGAGCTGGGTGGAGCTCATGGGGCAATGCAGGTCTCTGCCTGGTCTCTAGCTCCAGCAGTTCTCTGGTACTGCTGTGGTCAGGGGCAAGTCGGGGGAGGTGGAGTGCGAGACTCCTGGGCATTGCTGGTCAGTGTGGTGGTCAGGGTGGCTACGGAGCAGGGCAGTGTAGCCAACAAGGGAGCCTGGAGCTCCACGGGGAAGGAGGCTTGGACCTCCCTGGGCAGTGGAGGCTTGGGGCAGGGTGGGATGCTATAAGCCGAGGAGGGAGCCCAGAGTTTCATGGGTGGCAGTGGCTTGGGGCAGGGCAGGGTGCTTAGGTCTGGGTGGGGAACTGGAGTTCTAGGGGGCATATGCCAAGGGCCTCCACAGGCGGGTGACAGCGGCTTGAGATGGGGCTGGGTGCTTCT
Organism: Carlito syrichta; assembly: GCF_000164805.1. Lineage (NCBI taxonomy): Eukaryota > Metazoa > Chordata > Mammalia > Primates > Tarsiidae > Carlito > Carlito syrichta. The sequence continues at coordinate 516,855 of NW_007259478.1, forward strand.
GTCAGGGAGGTAGCCCGGAGCTCTGAAGGTTGACACTCAGGGCCTCCATGGTGGCGGCAGCTTAGGGCCTGGTGGGATGCTTCAGTCAGGGATGAAGCCCGTTGCTCCAAGGCGGGGGCGCCAAGGGCCTCTGTGGGGGTGGTGACTTGAAACGGGGCTGGCGCTTCAGCCAGGGAGGGGGCCCAGAGTTCCAAGGCATGGGTGCTGAGGGCCTCTGCTGGAGCAGTGACTTGAGGCAGGGCTGGTGCTTCAGCCAGGTAGGGGGCCCAGAATTTTGATATGTGGCAGTGAGGGTCTGCGTGGGCAACAGTGGCTTTGGGCCTGGTGGGGCGTCCCAGGCAGGGATGGATCCCACAGCTCCGAGGGTCGGGCACCACGTCCTCCCTGGGCGATGACGGCTTGAGATGGGGTTGAGTGTTTCAGCCAGGGCGGGAGCCCAGGAAAATTTTCTTAACCCAGTAAAGAATGTGGAAAGATTTACACTAATTTCTGCAAGGGTTCATTGGTCTGATAGGAGCTTCTAACAGACCTTGCTACCATACCAGTCCTAGCACTGTGAGAACATCTGTGAGAAACAAAAGGAACCTAGTACTTTTACGATTTGATTAGTCTGATAAGATAGAAAACTCATACCAGTCAGGCAAAACAACTTTATTATTAAACACAGGTAGCAAGGATAAACAGAAGCTTGGGATACATGGTGAACTCGTCCCCTAAGTCTCAGAAAAGCTGCCCAGGCTGATGGAATTTCTTCTGTGCATGTTCTGTGTATATTACAGCTGAGGAATCCTGAAATCACTCAGCTCTGGTTTTTATATCCTGGGTACTACTTGGATTACAGAGCTCAAGCATTGCAGAATGTCCTCTTCTGGAAGAAACAAAGATACAGCCCAGATTGTTTCAAACAATTCCTCATTACTGCAGAATATTGCATTCTCAATGCAAACTGCAAACAAGAGCTGAGCCTGTCAAGATTATGCATGGACTTCACTTCCAGTGGATATCTATGAGAAACTGACAGTTAACATTATCCTTAATGGATCAGGACTGAAAGCTTTCTAAAGACCAGAAACAAGACAAAAATATTGACTCTTGACAATTCTATTCAACATTGTATTGGAAGCTCTAGCAAGAAAATTATGGGAAAAAAATATCCAATTTAGAACAAAATAAATGAAAACTATTTCTATTCACAGATGACATGAACTTTTATATAGAAAACCCTTAAAAAAGTACACACCGGCCGGGCTCAGTGGCTCAGCCTGTAATCCCAGCACTTTGGGACGCCGAGGTGAGTGGATTGCCTGAGCCTGCGGGTTCAAGACCCGCCTGGGCAACTTGGCGAGACCTCATCTCCACTATAAATCAAAAAAACTAGCTGGGCATGGTAGTGCTTGCCTGTAGTTCCAGCTTCTTGGAAGGCTGAGGAGGAAGGATCACCAGAGCCCAGCAGGTAGAGGCTGTGGTGGCCGGGAGTGGCCATTGTACTCCAGTATAGGTGACAGAGTGAGACTCCAACTCAAAAAAAAAAAAAGTACACACCAAAAAACCCGGTTAAAGCTCATTAACAAATTCAGCAATATTCAGGATATAAGATTAACATACTAAAGTCATTAACATAATAAAGGCATACATTAGCAATTAACAATCTAAGAAGGAAAGTAAGAAAAAATATATAATATCATTAAAAAGTAAAATACTTAAAAATACTGTTAACCAAGGGGTTGCAAAATTTGTATACTGAGTACTATAAAGCATTTTTGAAATGCATTTTAACAGACCTAAATAAATGAAAAGACACCATGTGATTATAGATTTAAATACTTAATATTAAGAAAGCTATTCTCTCTAAATTGATGAACAGAGCCAATATAATCCATACCACAACATCAATAAGGGTACCTGATCTCAAACCAGGCAAAGTGGGGACCAAAGGAAGGCCCAAACTTTATCTGTATGATGACCACTTGTATACCTAATCCTGAATTTTACACCACATATTTAAAATAAAAAATAAAAAATAATTCCAACTGCTTTTTGCAGAAATGGATATGCTGATTCTAAAATTCATATGAAATTCTGACAAGGGGTACAGAACAGCAAATCATTCTTGAAAACAAACAAACAAAAGAATAAAGCTGGAGGAATTACCTTTTTTAATTTCAAAAATTAACCATAGGTCAATAATAATCAAAAGTGTGATATCATTAGGATAGATATATAGAACAGTGGAATAGAATTGAAAATACAAAATATTGGTATATATGAACCACTGATTCTTGACATAGGTTCCAAGACCATTTTCTATTGTTTAAATGTGTTCCCAAAAAAGCACATGTTGGGAAACATAACCCCTAATGCAACTGTGTTGGTATGTGTCAAATAATGAAAGGTGATTAGACCATGAGGGTAGAGTGGATTAATGCTGTTATAGCAAAAGCAGGTTAATTTTTACAGGAATGGATTCATTATAAAAAGGGGAGTTTGCTCCCCCTTTCTCTCTCTCTCTCTCTCTCTCTCTCTCTCTCTCTCTCTCCTGTCTTTGCCCTTTCACCATAAGATAAAGCAACAAGAAATCTCTTGCCACATGCTGTCCCTTGATCCTGGACTTTCCATCCTCTAGAATCATAAGTCAGTACATTTCTGTTCATTATAAATTACCCAGTCTATGGTATTCATTACTGTAGTGCAAAGGCACCATTCAATTGGGAAAGAATATTTGCAAAAAATGGTGCAGGGGCATTTGAATATCCACATGCAAATGATTGAACTTAGACACTTTTCTCATATCATTTGCAAAAAATCCACAATAATGTATGAGGTAAAACTATAAAATTCTTATAAGAAAGCATAGGGTAAATATAATTAATTCTTAGAAGTGACCCTAGAGATCAAGCAACTAAAGAACAAAAATAGAATAATTAGACTTCAATAGAATTAAAAGCTTTAGTACATCAAACATATCAATATAAAGAAGGAAAAAAGACAACCCGTAGGAGGGGAGATAATATTTGCAATAATCCAAAATACATAAGTAACTTTTACAATTCAGAAACAAAAAAGAAAATCAAGTTTTAGCCTCCAAGATCAGACAAGATCGGGGTGGTATGACTGTGGACAAATAACCAAATTTTAAAATGACTAAATAACTGGAATAGATATTTCTCTAAAGACTATATACAAATAACCAATAAGAGCATGAAAATATGCTCAAAGAAAACCACAATTAGATACCACTTCACACACGCTAGGATGCTATCATTTAAAAAATCAGAAGAAAGATAGGGGTTTCCAAGATGGTGATGGAGGTGGTTGGAGTGCATAAGTCTCCACATAAATGAACGAGTGAAGAGACTAGTATTCACCCTAGGGTGTCAGCAAAAGCTGTGTAAATGTTTGATTAAGTGGAGACATGGAAAGGAGAGGACTGAGATCTCCTGCATAGACAACTGCCCTGCGCAGCTGCTCAGACCTCAGAGTGCTCTTTGGCCCAGAGGCAGGCACCATCACTACAGCACCACCTGGGAAGGAAAAACAAGATTAAAATGGTGAAAATCCCCTGCCATAGGTACCATCTGCCACTGCAGCCTTCGTCCCAGGTCAGATACCAGCAACAAGAACTGCAAGAAAATATACCAGACTAACCCAACTAGAGTCCCAGCCAAGAAAACAGAGATGTCCTATCCCCCAACTGAAGCATTTGTGGTCTGCAGCACAACCCTGCAAAGGAACCCAGTCCTGGATCACAGCAAAATGGCAGAGAGTTTAAAAGTGACCCAGCACTCTTTTTTCCAGTGATCCATGAGACATGTGAATCAGGTGGGCAACTTTCTGAGCAACACACTAGAAGAGACCTGAGCATAAGTGGATCAGTTGGGGCAGTTCGTAGCCTTACCCCAACTCCATGGGGTAAACAGGGGGTTAGATTTGAAACATTTGCAGTCTGCACTGCAACCTAAGAACCCAGTCTCTGCTCACAGCAGATGAGGAGGGGCGAGTTTTAAAGTGACCCTACACCTTTCCCCAGTGATTTGTGAGACATGTGACTCAGGTGGGCAATGTTAGGATCAGTACTCACCGGAGAGGGCTAAACATAGGCGGATCAGCTGGGAACTTCTTCCAGCCTCTCCACAACTGCAAGGGATGAACAGGCCAGGTGTACAAATGGCTCAACCTGTAATCCCGCGCCTTTGGAAGGCTGAGGTGAATGGATTGCCTGAGCCTGCGGGTTCGAGACCCGCCTGGGCAGCGAGACCTCATCTCTACAATAAATCAAAAAATCAGCTGGGCGTGGTAGCGCGCACCTGTAATTCCGGCTACTTGGAAAGCTGAGGCAGAAGGATCACTGGAGCCCAGCAGGTCGACGCTACGGTGGCTGGGAGTGGCCCCTGCACTCCAGTCTGGGCGACAGAGTGAGACTCCAATTCAAAAAAAAAATTAAATAAATAAAAGTTGGAAGCTCCTTCCTTCCAAAACCCCTCCCCTCTGCCACCAACCAAGAGAAGCAGTACTTGGGTCACTCCTACAAGAAACCTCAAGTCTCGAAACTGGAAAGAGGGTACTCAAGAATTACCTAAGTTTTGTTGTTGTTGTTTGGATTTTTTTTTTTTTTTTATATCTATGTGACTCTACACAATTTTTTTAAAAATATAACTTGTTGAGAGTGGGCATTTCGTTCTGTTTTACCCCTTCTCCTTTTTTTGCCTCAATGATCTATCTAGGGTAGATAGTGGGATATTAAAGTCCACTTTCACCTCTCCTGTTCAACATTGTATTGGATGTCCTAGCTAGAACAATTAGACAGGAGAAGGAAATCAAGTGTATTCAAATAGGAAAAGAGGAAGTTAAGTTATCCTTCTTATTGGATGACATGATCCTATATCTTGAAAACCCTAGAGAATCTGTCAAAAACCTCCTTGCACTGATAAAGGTCTTTGGCAGTCTCAGTGTATAAAATAAACGTGCAAAGGAAAATCACATTCCTATACACCAACAATAAACAGAAACCCAAATAAAATTCACAGTAACCACAAAAAATGAAATGCCTTGGCATCTTCCTAACCAAAGAAGTGAAAGACCTTTACAATGAAAACTACAAACCACTGCTCAAAGAAATCCAAGAAGACACAAGCCAGTGGAAAAATATTCCATGCTCATGGATTGGAAGAATTAACATTGTTAAGATGTTCATCCTACCAAAGGCAACCTACAGATTTAACACAATACCTATTAAATTACCAACAACATTCTTCTCAGACCTGTAAATGATGGTGTAGAAATTCATAAGGAAACATAAAACACCATGAATAGCCAAAACAATCCCTAACCCTAGCAAAAGTAACAAGGTGGGAGGAATCACACTTCCAGACTTCAAACTCCACTATAAAGCTACAGTAATCAAAACAGAATGGGCATACAGACCAGTGGAACAGGATAGAAATTCCAGAAGCAAAACCTCAATTCCTCAACCAATTCATCTTTGACAAAACTTCCACCAACAACCAATGGAGAGAGGAGAACCTATTCAGTAAATGGTGCTCAGAAAACTGACTGACCACATGCAGAAGATTAAAACAGGACCCCTACCTATCCCCATACACAAAAATCAACTCTAAATGGATCAAAGATCCAATTGTAAAAACACAAACTATAGGGATCCTAGAAGAACATGTAGGAAACATCCTTATAGAAATTGGAATAGGCAACTAAGTCCTGATCAACTCTCCAAAAGTGAATACCATAAAAGATAAGATAGACAAATGGAACCTCATCAAACTGAAAAGCTTCTGCAAAGCAAAAGAAGAGAGTGGGGAGAAAGCCCACAGAATGGGGGAAAAAATATATTTGCCAACTGTGTATCTGACAAAGGCCTAACGTCTAGGAAGGAATTCAAACGTGCTGCAAGGAAAAAAACAAACAACCCTATTAAAAATGGGCAAAAGATATGAATAGACATTTCTCAGAAGAAGACATACAAGCAGCCAACAGATACATGAAAAAATGCTCAGCCTCACTAATCTGCAAAGAAACGCAAAGTAAAACCACACTGAAATACCACTTAACTCCAGTCAGGATAGTCATCATCAGTAACTCAAAAAACAACAGATGCTGGAGAGGATGTGGGGAAAAGGGAACACTTTTACGCTGTTAGTGGGATTATAAACTGGTACAACCTCTGTGGAAAACAGTGTGGTGATTTCTAAAAAATCTGAAAATTGACCTTCCATATGACCCAGCAACCCCCCTTCCGGGAATATACCCAGAGGAACTCAAATAACTTTATAATAAAGATACCTGCACATGCATATTTATTGCAGCATGATTCACCATAGCAAATCATGGAACCAGTCATGCTGCCCATCGAAAGTTGACTAGATAAAGAAAATGTGGTACATTTATATCATGGAGTATTATGCAGTCATAAAGAAAAACAAAATTATGAACTTTACAGCTACCTGCATGGAATTAGAGGCTATAATACTCGGTGATCTATCTCAGAAATGAAAATCTGAGTATCACATGTACTGACTCATAAGTGGACCTTGAATATTTATCATAATACCATAAGAAAGGGATTAGCAGTAGTGGGACACTCCCAGCGGAGGGTGGGGCACACGACTTCAATAAGGGTACCCACACTTTACCTGTATGATGACTACATATGTACCTAACCCTCACTTGTACCCTGTATTTTAAAGATAAAACAAAATAAAGATAAGACATTAAAAAAGAAGAAAAGAAAATGTGAAAAAATTGGAACCCTCATATATTCCTGCTGGGAATGCAAAGTGATGCAGCTGCTATGAAAATACTGGATAACTCTCAACATTTCACGCATCATTTTATATCTAAGATAATTGAAAACAGGTGATAAAACAAAAAATGTGTACCTAACTATCTGTAACAGCATTATTTATAACAGCCAAAAAGTGAAAATGTTTCAAATGCCTCTACAATAATAAATATAAGATGGTGTATATAGGCTGGGAGTGGTGGCTCACACCTGTAATCCCAGAGCTTTGGGAGACCAAGGTGGGAGGATCACTAAGGCCAGGAGTTGGACCAACCTGGGCAACATAGCAAAGACCCTCTTTACCTAAAAAATTATTTAAAAAATTAGCTGGACATGATAGCACCCACCTGTAATCCTAACTACTTGGAAGTGTGAGGCAAGAGGATTTATGCTATTATTATAACAGTAGGAGTGCAAAGTTACAGTGAACTATGATGGTGCCACTGCACTTCTGCCTGGGTTATACAGCAAGACTCTGCCTCAAAAAAAAAAAAAAATATATATATATAATAGACAATTATCTAACCTTAAAAGAAATGAAATATTGATACATACTGCTGCAATATGGATGAATCTTGAAACATTGTGCTAAGTAAAAGAAGCCAGACATAAAAATCCACATATTGTATGTTTACAATTTATATGACTATACAGATTAGTAAAATCCACAAAATAGAATGCAGATTAGTGGTTGGCAGGGGTTAAGGGAAGATTGAATGAGAAATAACACCTTAATGGCTATCAGGTTCATTTGAGGGATGATAAAAATGCTCTGGAATTAGATGGTAGTAATGGTTTTATAAGCATTATGAAGTACTAAAAATCACTGAGTTGTAAAACGTTAAAATGATTAAAGTTATGAATTTTATATTAGTAAATTTTATCTTAAAATAAAATCACATATTAAAAGTTTGCAACTGCATATCTGAAAATATTGAGTAACAACAACCAACAATGAGATACAGTCTAGTAAAATTAGTTGACTTTAAAAGGAAAATCATTTGGGCATATAAATAAAAAGACAAGCTAAAGCCGGGCTCGGTGGCTCAGTCTGTAATCCCGCGCCTTTGGGAGACTGAGGTGAGTGGACTGCCTGAGCCCGCGGGTTCGAGACCCGCCTGGGCAGCGAGACCTCATTTCTACAATAAATCAAAAAATCAGCTGGGCGTGGTAGCGCATGCCTGTAATTCTGGCTACTTGGAAGGCTGAGGCGTAAGGATCGCCGGAGCCCAGCAGGTCGAGGCTGCGGTGGCCGGGAGCGGCCACTGCACTCCAGTCTGGGCGACAAAGTGAGATTCCAACTCAAAAAAAAAAAAAAAAAAAAAGACAAGTTAGTTATAAGAAAAATAATAGATTATAATTAAATTTTTAATAATAGCACAATATGTTAGAGGAAAATTAAATGAGATATTCAGCGTACTCAAGAAAATAAAAACATGAGTCCAAAATTTTATGGTCAGTAATAGTGACTTTCAAGTATAAGGTCACAAAGATATTTCAATACTCAAGAACTCAAGAAATATTTCTATTACCCCTTTTTGAATAATGTATCTAGAATTAACTTCAGGTAACAACAACAACAACAAAGATATCAGCATAAGATCTGGTGATCAGCATTATGTATATAGTTATTATAGGACTAAATTAAATGAGGTTTAAAAGAATCGAATATGTAAGAATCCAATATGGCCTGACATTGTATATATAGCACAGCTGTAATAACTGAGTCCATTTGCGTCGTATGTAATTTTCTAAAATTTTGCCATTTCACCTAAGTTTTTAAATTTATTGGCATGGCCAGGTTTGGTGGCTCAGCCTGTAATCCCAGCACTTTGGGAGGCCGAGGTGAGTGGATTGCCTGAGCCCGTGGGTTCGAGACCTGCCTGGGCAACTTGGCAAGACCTAATCTCTATAATAAATAAAAAATTAGCTGGACTTGGTAGCGCACACCTGTAGTTCCAGCTAGTTGGAAGGCTGAGGTGGAAAGTTCTCCAGAGCCCAGCAGGTCGAGGCTGCAGTGGCTGGGAGCGGCCACTGCACTCCAGTCTGGGTGACAGAGTGAGACTCCAAGTCAAAAAAAAAAAAAAAAAAAAATTATTGGCATAAGGTCATTTCTGTTAATTTCATTTAATTTTACATTTGTTACATATTTAGTTTCATCTTCTTTTTAATCCTAATAACATTCATTTGGGCTTGCTTTCTCTTTCTTTTTTATTTGTTTAGTTTTGTCCAAGGTTTATCCAAAAAGCTTCTGCCTTTGATGACAATAATTTCTGCTCTCTATTATTTCACTTTTTTTTTTTTGCTTTTTTTCTTAGTTATTTTTTAAAATTTCTTACATCAATGACTAATGCATTACTTTTTAGCCCTTCTTTAGTTTCAATAAGTATTTTAAAATTAAAGCTAAAAATTTCCCCAAAACATCACTTTAGCTGTTTCTTCAAAGTTTTGGTAGGTATTATTTTATCTATTGTTAATTCTCTATTGTGAGTTCTCATTTGGGTCACATCTGACTTTAGGCTTTTTTTTCCTTCTTCTTGTAATCAGCATGAGGGCCATTAAAATACAGGCTGTAAGATCCCTCATGACTTGCGGTTATCTCTGGAGGTAAACCAGACTCCAGAATTTACTTAACCCTATATATTATTTCTTGTCACTTGTATCCTTTGAGAGATTTCCTTGCATTCTACTGCATATTTGAAGACATTACATTATATTGTACTTTTTAATAGGTACTTTTGCAGAATAAGTTTCCCTGTGCATCCCATCTACCATGTTATCAAAAACAGAAGTTCAGCAATTATTCCTATAAGTGTCTGTAGCGGTCTGAGCTTCCAAAGGACAAAAGTTGTTCATAAATGATTATACTTTTTAAGTTTGAAGGGCTTAACGCAGTGTACTCTATTTTGAATTGTGACTAAATGAATGTGTATCTGGTTGAGAGAGCTTGGCAAATACTTAGAAACGAAATCAAGAAAATCTATATCATATTGTACATTATATAGCTCATTATTTTATAACATTAACATAAAATTCTCTGGCATCATTTTAAATAAAAATCTGAATTTTAGATTTTATTAGAAGTATTTTTACATAGTAAAACCGCAAGCCTGTCAGATTTCTTAAGGTATCTTAAAGAGGATAATAGTAACTTTAGTTTTAGTAGCTTTCCAAACAATATTAAAGAGGTTTAGAATATTATTCTTTGCAAATGCAACTTTAGATATTGTGAATTTCTGCATTTGTCAATAGTAAAACATCAAACAGAAGAAAAATACTATGACCAGTCAAGAAAATGGGGGGGGGGGGGTAATACACACACACACACACACACACACACACACACACACTCCTCACGCTGGATGTAGGCATAATTTCTTTGTTGGAATTTGCCCAATGTACAAACTTAACTACATCATGTTAACCAAAATACCACAGAACTTTTAATGAACATGATTCTTTATGTCTAATCTAAGAGGACCTCCAACCAGCTCAATTTGCTAATACCCCACTGAGTATTTGATTTGCCACTGACTCAGATGCATATTCCCCTAGTGAATCCCTTACAACACATTTTCCTTATTTTTTAAAATCTGACAGTTCAATTGGTACAATTGCACAGGTGGAGCAAGTGTGCTTCAGTTTTTGTGTGTGTTTGTTTTAAATGTTCTTTTTTTCCATTGTCCCTGCATCATCAATCTCATTCTCCATGCTACTAAAAAAGAATTATTTTTCTCCAAAATCTTCTGTTTTATTTTCTTTATTCTTACCTTCTCCTTCCCACCTATCGCTTTCTTGCACTGCCCTCTTCTTTCTTCTAAAATAGTATGTGTCTTCTATTTCTTGCTCACCATTTTCTTCTCTACTACTCTCTACAGTTTTTTGATGTTAGTATTGAACTCTTTGTCTCTTTCTTTTATCCAAGTTCAATTTAATCGACTTGGTGAGAGGATATACAAGTAAGATGTCCTTCTAAATCCTGCTTCTTCTTGTCAGTCTGAAGGAGAAAAACAGAATAAATCTCAGCTTCCGTTGTTAAAAGGTACAGTTTCCTTAGGAGCTTGAATTTGATCCTTGCAAGTTTTGTCCTAATGCAGATTCATTTGACTTCTAATTGATATGTCCTTGCATTGGTCAGACTTCACTTGTTTCTTGTGCCCAGAATAAATTTTCTCTACTCAGTGCTGCCTTCAGTCACTGTTTATGCTCTCTCATGTGAAAGTCACAATGCACTGACTTCCATTTACAATTGGTCTCTCTGTTTTTCCCTTCACATTTTCCATGCTGGCTAGTGTTTCCTGGATAGGTGAATCTATTCTTTCTTTTTCTCCTACAGACATAAGGGATTTAATTATGGTAGTCACAATGTCTCTAATAGACATGTTAGTTTTGAGCACTATTCTGATATTTCTAAGAGTCTGTAGAGAGAATTGAATTATCAACTCTATCCTGCTGCTGTTATTATGCAGGTACCACATCTCCACAGCAGTTCTAAAGAGAATTCATTTTAGGTATATGACTAGAAGTTTGGATGTTTTAAAATTCTAAACCTTTTATTATATACAATTTCTGTTGAAGATGTATTGAACACCTACCATGTGCCGGGCATTGTTCTAAATACTTTATACTATTATATCATTTAATCCCCACAGACTTTGTGAAGTTGATAACACTGTCTACATTTTACATCTGTAGAAGTGGAAGAACAGAAAGAAGTCTGAGATCACACTCTATTTGAACCCTGGTGATCTAATACCAAGTCCTCTGTCTTAACCATTAACCCACAGCTTCCTATTTGGATAATCATGGTGATTTTGATCTTGGGAAGTTACTGTTTAAAGAACACAAGTGCCAAGTACTTGATTATATAGTTAGTTGCTCTTTCTATTAGCCCTCAAGGTTACAGAAAATAAGAAAAAAAATTAGTTTTATGACTGGTGAGAATTAAGCAGTTTGATTTTAGGCTTCTTGATGTCCCTCGGTAATAATTCTCAGTTTGCTGCTTAGAGACCAGCAAACACATTACTTCTCCAGATAGCATGAGGCATTTAGACTTCACTAATAGAAAAGTAGTCATAGTAACATTATTAGCGCAAAAAATTTAAATTTTAAATTAGGAAAAGGTAAAAAATTTAAAAGCGTAAGAAAAATTACATACAGCTATTCAGATAATATTATAATTTTACAAATAAAAAAATGAAAATGTTCTTTTTTCAGAGAATCCCAAAATATATTTAACTAGCACTTAATAAATGTGTTAAACTAGCAGTATTTGATGATCATTGCACAAAGTGCAATAAAGAGTGTACCATCAATTAGGAACTCCTTTCAGATGGAGGATTTTATGGGTGTCACCCTCACCTGTGTATATAGCTGGTCATTCTCAATTCCCTCTCAGGGATGTGGCTAATGCTAAAAACTCAAAGAATCGTTATGGAATGCATTTAGTAATAAACCCAATGTCCTGTCTCTTAGCAAATTCTTACCTCAGTGACCTGGGATCAGAAATGTAAGAGACACAAATATGGATAGAACAAGAATAAAAGCAGTTAAATGAAAATGGTAAATGTTATGGAGGCCCAAGCAAATAGCACAGTATAACAAAGAACAGATTCAAAGTCTAAATAATAATAGTTGTTATAATTTGCATGTGTTTCCCAAAATTCATCGGGAATTTAATCCCCAATTATAGTGTTGGAAGGTAGGGCATAATGGGAGGTGTTTAGGTCATGATAGCTCTGCCTTCATGAATGAATTAATGCTACTGTATAATACGCTGGACTTGAGCAATGGGTTCTCTCTCTCTCTTAATTCTTCTGCATATGAGGAAAAAACATTCCTCTCCAGAAAGTACAGTGTTCAAGACACCAAGCTGGAAGCAGAGAGACCAGGTCTTAACCTGCTGACACCTTGATTTTGAACTTCCCAACCTCTATAATTGTGGGAGAATAAATTTCTGTTCTTTATACATATAAAAAGTTCAGATTCATTAAGCCCTCCATTAACCAGCCCAGCAGAGTTGCTCCAACTTACCCCATTGCCAACTCCCTATTCAACACCAGGAATAGACTTTCTGACAATAGATCTCATTGTCCTCCTCTCAACATTTGAACTAATGTTTATTTTAAGAACTAGAATGCAATAAAGAGAGGCATTTAAATCTCAAAGTTATTTAGAATTTAAAAGATATCTTTCAAATTTTCCCCTCAAGGTCTACATTTCCATTTGCTGCCATCCTAAAAGTCACATAATGACTAATCAAGACATGAATCACAAGGTCACCCATTCTCAGAACTCAGAGAGCAGGGCAGGAGAACAACTCTCTTCAATTAAGCTAACCACAGAGTTCCTGGAAAGTTTATTGACAGCTTAACCAAATGGTTATGGCGGTTTTAATTCTCTGGACTGTTTCCGACCTGCCCTTCAGTAAATGGATGACACTTGGACAAGCATGAATTTGCAGGATCGTCATTGGCAGGGGGATGTCAGTGTATTTGTCATTCCAGAAGAATTAAAAAATCTCTGAATATAGCTCATGTGTGTCTACTCAGAGAAAGGCAGATGGAGAGCAAAGGAGCTTGGGCATTGAGAGAAGTGGACAATTTTCTGTTGTTATGAAATAAAACAAGAATCTGAGATAGAGAATCTGTCAGGCAGAAGTTTGTCCTGGTATTTCACCTTACTCATTTCTACAGCCAGAGAATTAAAGACATATAGGGTCATTCAATACAATTGAATGAATTGCCGCCCCACCATAGTTCTCCAGCAGACAGTTTATCCAGACTCTACATGGACACATTCAGTGATAGCAAATCCCATCACAGAAAAAAAACTACTCATTCCTCAGCTATTTGAGTCTGGCAGTTATGGGAGGGTGGGATTAATGGTATTAGATATCTGTCTGGGGACGGGGAGACACCTCTTATCAACAAGGGTGCCTGAACGAAGCATATTTGTATGCCTAACCCTTAACTGTACCCCACAATATCATAATAAAAAATATTGATTATAAAAAAATTTTAAAGGGTTTTACTTAATAATTTTTTGGACAAACATCTACTCATCTTATGAGGTATGTCCAGGGTCACTATGAGTGGGTCTTGGTCAGATATGTGACCAAGACCTTCACATATTTGGAAACAGCTGTCAGTCTGCCAAACTCAATGATCCACTTCTCTGTGACTGAAATCCTCAATTTTCAGTGCTAAATTATTAAAATGCTTTAAGATATTGTTCATAAAATAATGTTTTAACTCCTTCACTACCTTGATCACCCCCTCGGACATGATTTTAACACACAGTGACTTGCAGTAATGTGGAGTAATGTTCAGTGACAAAGAAGCAACCCCTCTCTGCCCCTCTCAGGAGCAGGCTTGGCATTCTCAGTGAGGTTATGGTACTCTTCTATTGAACATAAATTCACAAAATCGAGCATTAAACAAGGCCACTTGGTAATCATGGTGAATTAAGTAAAAACTATTCTATACACAGAAATGTACACAGAAATGACAAAATTTCTTTTTCCTAACTAATATGCATGTCTGCTGGTTTCCTCTTCCCTTTTTTACCAATTACAATTTTATGCTTACTTAATTTCTCCTATCTTCTCAATAAGAATTATTAAAATACCCAAACATAAAACTGACAACTGAGCAATAAACAGCAAAGTAAACAACAAAATATGTGAACAATCAGTGATATGTGATTTGAGAAATAAAGATAAAAGAATAATACTGTTAGTGCCACTAGCTTTATTGTTGCTGTTATTATTGTAAAGAAAACAATAAAATTAAAGGTAATATTCACTGAGTATTTGGTCTGCATTATGGCAGGCCATGCGCTAGACAATTTACCTACATTAACTCTCTTTTTCGTGTGTGTGTTGGAGTCTCACTCCATCGCCCAGGCTAGAGTTCAGTGGCACGTTCATGGCCACCCCAGCATCCACCCACTGGGCTCAGGTGATCCTTCTGTCTTGGTTTTCCAAGTAGCTGGAACTACAAGCGCGTGCTACCATGTCTGGCTAATTTTCTGATTTATTGTAGAGATGAGGTCTCGCCAAGTTGTCCAGGTTGTTCTTGAAGCCATAGGCTCAGGCAATCCCCTCACCTTGGCCTCCCCAAGTGCTGGGATTACAGGCTTGAGCCACTGCACATGGCCCATTATCTCTTTAATGTGCACAATTTATAAAATAAGCATAGTTATCTCATTTTATAGATTAGAAAAAGTAAGACTTGTGAAAGTAAGTAACTAGTCCAATATCTCTCAGCTAAAAATTAAGTATTTAGACCAAGATCTAAAATCAGCAAACTAAGTTTTATTCACTCAGTTGAAGGCAATGAGTAGGGCTGGTGTTCTTGCAGGGGTTGTGTCTAATCACAGGAAATATACCTTTTGAAATTTGTTCAACCAGAGGATGTGCTTATTGGAATTCTCAAAAAGGTGTTTGTGTGCCAATTACAAATCTTAATGCAGGAAGAATCTATGCCAGCCTTGGGTTAAATATGCCTTCTTTGAAGAATTTCCATAAATTTGGGGCTTTTAAAAAATTTTTTCTATTAACTCTTAGTTCTGAATACATCAGCCAATTCTTACGTGCAAAATACCAACTAAAAGGTTGTTCTGTATTGACAAAATTGTCAGTTTGTTCCATCTCTCACTGAACTCCCACTGACTCATCAAATGTTAGAAATATTGGTACCCAAATACTACTTTGTAACTAATCGGGATTATTGTTAGTCCCTATGATCTTACTCTGATAAGAAGGATGAAGTTGATTTATAAAAATCTTTTCCAGCTTACTTTTAGAAATTCAAATAATCTGCAGAGTGATTTGTATTAATTAAAAAACAAAGATAGTAATTCAGTCATACTAGTTAGGAAAGGTTAGGAACAAAATTGCCCACCAAACACACATTTGCCATCGTGGAATTTCACAAAATTATAAACGTTGCAAGATGACAAAGATATTAAGAAAAACTCTAAAGTTAAAGTTAAGAAAAGACTCTAAGGAAACCAGTAGAAGCAATATATACGATTTACCCTTCCCCAAAAAGTCAACCAATTCTGTTAGTAATTTCAGAAAATTGCTAATGCAGTGTCAATTTCTTAGAAAGAACTAATTTAGTTGTGTAGTTACTAAAATGGTAACAAATTTTTTTGGCTCTCATTTTATTCTAAACGGTCCCAGGTTGAATGTTTTGAGAATAGAAATGATTTTCTGTGAATATTCTTTGATCATGTATGATAAAGGTCAGCTTCAGGGCAAACAATCCCACCTAGATTCTGGAAACAGTAGTACAAATTAGCCTGAGGCCAGTGATTTGTGAGAAGTTAGAAATAATGTTATAGGCAAGTGATAAATGATTTAGTTACCTGCTGGAAAGAGTGCCAAGCTAAGAGTCACGAACAAGAGATGTGAAAAGAATCTTATATATAATTATATAGCCTTTTAGTTTTTCATTTTAATGTATCTGTCATCCATTTATCACAAGTTCCATGAAGACAAGCACCATGTCAGCCTTGGCAATTACTGTATTGCAATTCTTTAAGAGAACAAATGAGTAAATGAAACAATGAAAAATGTACCGGCCCTCTTATGGTATACATCTATTACCCTGTATTCCCAACGTTCAGGGGGTCTACAAATGTCCTACTCTCAACCACTGTTTAATTAAAGTCTTATGTGATCCAGTGCTAGCTCATTAGCATACTTCATCTCTCTAGCTATAGAAATTAAATTCCAGAAATATGAGGAAAACTTTCAGGTTGATATTTTTGGTTGTGAGAAAATCTGCATATCTTGAACCATACTACATGGCAGCTTCTTTGCTGAGAATGAAGTCAACACAGACTAAGAAAAAAGCCACTAGATACAAATGGATTGTGGGTACACAAACATACACATACACACATGCACAAATAGAAAGAAAAAAAAGATACAGAGAATATTCTGGTGAGTTTGGTTTGCTGTGGCTATTTTGGAACCTTGGATTCTTGAGCAAACGAATTGTATGTTTATGCTTGAATTATTTTTGAATTGAATTTTTTGTAACTAAAAAAAGCTAATAATATACTCTTCTTTGTACAAATGAAGAAAGAGTTCAGTAGAAGAAAGTGCTTTACACTTCATTAGGTACAATACTTCATAGTGAAAGAATTATGACGAGGGCCATGGTTTCTAACTTGCAGTTCTTTCAACCATATCAGGGTGGCTTTATTAAATAATACACTATGCTTGTTTATGGAGGATTAAGGAAAGGAATACTCATCATTTTATATTCAAACCAATGTAACAATTTTCTTGGAGAAAAGAACCAAAAATCTACCTCTGCCTCCACAGAATGCACCCCTTTCACTCAGATACTACCAAATCGAAAGCAGGATTTGAATCTCTGAGTTCATTTGGCCATTAAGCTTTCTGCTGAGGCTGCCCAAAGAGAGTCAATTGTACCCAAAGGGTAGTCTGAGAAATAAATGAAGTAAAATTACATATTGATATTCTTATTACTAAAAACAACACTTGTCCATTCAGCAGGTAATTTGTAGTAATGTTTAGTAATTGATAGCCATTTATAGTCATTAAATGTTGAGTCATTTCTTCACTTAATACTGGTTTCACTTAGTAAACCGGGTGCTAAGAAAAGAAATCAGTGGTTGATGGTAATGTCTTTTATTTAAATGCTTTAATAAGAAAGGAAGTACAGAGTTAAGAAGGAAGTAGCTAATGTAATGTACAGAGCTGTATTGCCTAAGTGGTTTTGTACTGGAGTAAATATCTCTTATTATTTGATAAACATTGGAGTTGGGTGAAAGAAAGGAAGAATATATACCTGGAGTGCACTAGGTCTTTAACAGATATAAATTTCCAGGTAATCTATTGCCTTTTAGGTTAACTCCAAAATCCTCATATTTTCTAGAAGGATAAAATAATTTAAACCTATTGAAAGTTTCTGTAAAACACCTTTGAATCCATTATTTGAGTCCACTATTGTGGTTATTTATGGATTCATAGATCAGTATAGAATCTCACTTGCTAGAATGGAATTTTCTTGGCAATGTGTTTTTATCTTAAAAGATAAAGGAGTAAAGTCATAGACAGGATTATATTTGTGTTATATTAAACATTATACAGTCATTAGTTTCCTTATAATAACTGAATTGACTTAATTTCAAGCTCTGATTGATTTAAAATGTCATTCATTTTTTTCATATAAATGTGTAATACTTCAGAAATAAGTTTGATCTAAAGGTGTGCAAGAAAATATTTCACAAGATATGTTTTTAAAGTCATGTGTTTAATTTTCTCTTTGAAGTGGTGACCACCACATTCTCCTCTGCTTCTAATTTCCAAATGATTCTTCCATTCTCACCTCATTTTCAGTCCATCCCACAACTGTAATGTCTTGTGGGATAGCGTTTGTTTGTTTTATGACCTACTTCTCAAAGTTGTATTATTTTTATTTTTCAAAAGCCCTTTGGATTCCAACAGCTCTAAAAATTTGAGTGCTATAATGTCCAACAATCAATATCTCGCCTTGAGTGGTCCACAAACTTCCAAAAGAGACATTTTCAGCATTCATTTCTTCTAAGTAAATAACAAATAATTTACATATTAGTAATTTGAAATCCTAAATATTTTAAAGCACATAGAGATGAAGTAATCACTATCCAATTGCAAGTGCCAGAACTGCCCTGAATCAGTGATTATGGGTGGATATTTAATCTATTCTTCTAGAATCTTTTCATAATATGCTTATTAGTGGCCTGAGTAAATCATTGAAATTGTCAATATGATTATTTTTACTCTCTAAATATGTGAAATAAAATAATATTTTGGACCCATCAGTAAAATTCAGATGACTTTGAAAGGCAACCAGAGAGAAAAGCTTCACTCTCAAGCCCTTGAACTCTAGAAAAGCCACTATATTTAATCAAGAAATTTAGTTATGTAATTCTCTTGAAAGTTAAAAAAAAAATTAAGAGCATGGCTAGACATACATAAAATCATTAAGAGAAAAAAGTTAGCTTTCAGTTTCTGCCCACTTGCATACCTTCTTTTTCAAATCTCTCTCTTTCCTCTTTCTATGGTAGCTTGGTGTATCTACAACATTCCAAGCCAGCTAGCTGCCTCCCACAATACTTTCTTCCAAGAGCAATGTTGTATAATCTAAGAATATTACTCTTTCACAGCAACAATTTGGAATAGTTTTTCATAACTGTAGCAATTCCTAGAAGTAATAGAAGATTGTAGTAGGAAAAAAATGTGGGTTCAATAGACAGATAAACGATATTCAGATCCCTGATCTCAAGTCCACTACCTGCGTGACCTGGGAAAATTGCTTTCATCCCTTGAAATTTCAAAAAAATTTCTTTTCCTCCTGCTTTCCTGCTTTCTTGCCTTCTATTTTTTTTCAAATTGTACATAATTTATTCCAAGAAATTAAAGAAACACTTTGTAATTCACTAATTCCCATATTACTGTAATAACAAAATAAGATAAAGACATGAAAAAAGAAAATCTACAGATCAATATCTCCCATCAATATAGACACAATAACTCTCAAAAAGTTTAGCAAATTTATTTGCATACCTTCCTTCTATTTAATGAAGGTAAGATTCTTTTTTTTTTTTTAGTTGGAGTCTCTGTCACCCAAGCTAGAGTGCAACGGCACACTCATTGTCACCACAGACTCAACCGACTAGGCTCTGGCGATTCTTCTGCCTCAGTCTTCCAAGTAGCTGGAACAACAGCACTCACTACCATGCCTGGCTTATTATTATTATTATTATTATTATTACCATAGAGACAAAGTTTCACCAAGTTGCCTGATCTCAGACTCCTGGGCTCTAGCAATCTTCTCTCCTTGGCCTACCAAAGTGCTGATATTACAGGTATGAGCCAACATGAGCAGCCTAAGATTCATTATTTTGTGTTGCCTTAAAGAAAAAATGTGATTAAGTATTTAAAAGCACAGTGTTGAACCAATGCCATATAACTCTCCCACTATTATTCAGACAGTTATCAATTAAGAAAAAACTGCACCAGTAATACTGGTAATATTTGTTGAGGGTTTACTATATACCAGCACACTTCAAGACCTATTTTAAATGCTTCCCCCTTTTAAAAATATTTAATAATATCCTCAGTTAATATTATTGCTTTTTCTTTTGATCAACATAAATACCTTTCCTGTGTTGTGTATCTATTCACATTTGTGTTTGTCTTTCTTACTCTCCTCAAAAGATTATAACCAATTAAAAAAGAGTCTGTATGAACATCTGTTGATTTCCTGTCTAATCATACACAATTTTAACACAGAATTGTACTCGATCACAATAAATTGAATCAAATTAAATTTAAAGAGATTTACAAACAAACTCACATTGACACGTAATTTATTTACATGCATGCAATTATATGTATGTATATGCACAAACATACATGTAAATACATCTTATGATGCTGAAATTTAAGGGTCAATAATTAGTTGCTGAAAGAAACATTTTGGATTAATCCTATTGAAAGGATAGTGTCTTAAGCTACATTCTACAAATTACTTCTTCGACTATTACAATACACTCTTTAAATGGCCTTATGTCAGCCTTGGCCATTATTATGTTCTTTTTGTTTTTAAGGCATGTGAATCTTCTTTCGATTAGCACAATATCTGAACTTCAGGCACTCAGTCAAAGAAAGAACCATAGGTGGAACAGCTTTGCCATTGTTATAAAACTGTTATTGAAGCTACAATACAGAATATTGTTCCGTGCATTTTATAATGACTTTCATAATAAAGTCTTCTCAGAGTTCAGCGTCAGGAGAAAGTTACTTTACCAGGGAAAAGAAAAACCCAGAGTTTCTTTTATTAGCTAATAAAAACTATGTAAGCCTTTGTGCTTCTCTACTTTCTTTTGTTAAGAGAAAAGTCAGAGCTAAATTTCATGCTCAAGTAATTTACTCCTCTGTTTCATTTTATCACATTGCCCTTTTTTAAAAACCAGTGTTTTAATGTTTTTCTAATATCCTTGCCTTCTAGTAGAGTATATAAAATCTTTTCATATGAGTAAAGATAAGTAAATGAATGCAACGCTTACTCTTTTATGTCCCCACTTACACTGGTAGATTGAATGCTTTTTAACTATGATGGTAGACCCTATGATGTTCTGCCAGCTACTCCATCAATGAAGAACTTGTTGCCCAGACCCTAGGAGTCCTTGGTAAACAGCTTTCTTATTCTCAATATATTTTTATTTTTTCATCTTTCATTTTATTTTAGCATTGTGGGGAACATTTGAGAATTTACAAATAAGTAAGTTGCATGCAGGTGAAGTTTGGACTTTTAGCAGGCCCAATCTCCCAGATAGTGGACCTGGTACTCAGTGTGCTGCTTTGTGTCTCCCACCCCTCTTTCTCCCTCCCTCCTCTAGCAGTATGGGTGTTCTTGTTCATAAGCCAGCCCTGATCTCTTGTCTCATGAGCACAAGGGTAGGAATGGCAGATGCTGCTAAACAATTTTATGCTGTCTGCATCTTCCAGAATTGCCTCAATCTGCAGACAACCACACTATTGAAGTTCACACTCTTTCCTAGGGAAGTCCACAAGTAATGACTGATCAGTGATCAATACAAATTAGGTTATCTCAGTACAACTTAGGACAATTATGAAGGAATATTTTAGCTTTAGTCCTATTTTCTTCATTGAGACTGTATCACAAATCAACTTCTCCTTCTGCCTAGTCCTACTTACTTATCTTTCACAGGTTTTGATCCCAAAGGCACTCCTCAGTAAAAATTCTGTACACCAAACTCTATTTCAAGGCTGTTTCTTGGGGAAACCAAATCTGCAAGAGTTGCTGCTGCAGTAGATCAAGAAATCATGTACTAGGATCTAGTTGTAGAACTAGATAACTTTCTGTCTGGCTGGTAGCAAAACCTTATCAGTGGTGGGTTAAGGTATACATACAGATATTGGCACAAGATGCCTGTTTAATTGTTAAAACCATCACAGGTGTTAAGTGGAAATCATAGTATTCTGCAAAATGTATTAACTGGTTCCATGCATCAAGGGTTTGGAAAATGTGGGGAAAAATAGCAATTACAAAAATCAATTTATTTGGATGGCTATTAAACTCTGTTTAATTTCTGAATAACATATTAAAAAGATGAGAACCATTAATCTAAGAGAAAGCCAGTCATTTTCAAAGTACTCTTTGTTTGATGCAGTACACCTATCAAGAAGCTTTTTCCACTATCCAAAATGGTTTTTGAACTCATTCATTTTGATGCCTTTTAGTGCTTCTGTTGTTTTTTGTTTCACCTCTTCCACGTTAGCAAAACGTTTCCCTTTGAGGACTTTTTTT
>NW_007259478.1:539029-571873 GCF_000164805.1 Carlito syrichta
TTTTTTTAATCCAGGGAAACAAAAAATAGTTGCTCCAGGCAAGATCGGATGAATGGGGGTATGGGACATGTGGGTCATGGCATTTTTGCTGAATACTTAGCACAGCATGGGCAGGTGCCTTGTCATGGTAGAAGAACCAGTTACCTTTTTGCCACAACTCCAGGTATTTCTTCTGCAAATCATGAAACAGCCTTTTCAAAACTTCAAAACTTAGCCGGAGTCGGTGGCTCAGCCTGTAATCCCGCGCCTTTGGGAGGCTGAGGTGAGTGGATTGTCTGAGCCCGCAGGTTCGAGACCCGCCTGGGCAACGGGACCTCATCTCTACAATAAATCAAAAAGTCAGCCGGGCGTGGTAGTGCATGCCTGTAATTGTGGCTACTTGGAAGGCTGAGGCGGAAGTATCGCCAGAGCCCAGCAGGTCAAGGCTGCGGTGGCCGGAAGCGGCCACTACACTCCAGTCTGGGCGACAGAGTGAGACTCCAACTCAAAAACAAAACAAAACAAACAAAAAAAACTTCCAAATAAAAACTTTGGTTGACAGTTTGATCCAAAGGAACAAATTCTGAGTGTACTTAAAGGGGCCTACCCTCCAAAAGATAATTCCATTTTTTAAAGTTCCCCCTCACAGAGGGTGTTTACACCCAACACATAGTGGAAGACAAAGCATAAGATAGTTCATGAAAGGACCAGTTGAGTATATGGGTAAAATCTGAAATTAGATAGCAGCTGTATTGCAGCCCCATTCGTGAGGGCATTGAAAAAAAGTGTTGAGAGAAAAACTTTCCACTGTACAGAGTCTCAGGTAGAGGCATGTAGTCATAAGTTTTGTGTGGAAATAAAAGTAATCCAGATTCAGATTATGTATGTATTCAAAGTCAATGGCAAATGGCTTTGCCAGGTAATGAGTAGTCTGAAAGATAAAAGGAGTTCTGTGGTACAGACATGTAGAATGGACACTCGGAAGAGCATATGAAGTTTGAAGATTTGTTGTTGTTGTTTCTTACTCATATTTTAGAGAGCACCCATCAGGGAATAAACATTGAACAACAATAAGAAGACACAAAAACTTTATGTTAGTCTCTGTCATCAGCTACCCATGTGCTGGCATTTTGATCACATGAAATTACTAAGACGGTAAGAATGAAAACTACATGTGGACTCAACCCAGTGAAATCCAATTAACTTACCAAAGCTGATCTAGCCATTGCCAACACAAATAGTCAACTGTCATCAACAGAATCTAATGTTGGGAGACCAACCAAATACTTAGTGGCAAGTCACTGGAAGGACAAGTAATTTATTCTGATAGGAATTTATATACTTTTTAGATATCAGTTTACATTTTCTCTTTCCAGGACCCCAGCTAGTTCCCTTATCTGAAGGTTTAAGGAATGTTGGGTACCAAAGCTCACATAACAAAAAGACTGATTATGGAACCCAGTTTACTGCAAAGAAGGTACAAAGGCAAACCTATGACCATAAGATGAACATCACCATCCAGAAACTGAACATCAGAACTAAAATGCCAGCTTAGAAGCAATGCTTTATGAAGATGGAGTACAGTCCTGCAATGTTACTCATTGCAATGCATACTCATTGAATCAGTAACATTTTATAAATAGCTGTGGCTTCCCTTACAGTAGGAAGAATATATGGGGTCTCGGAACCAAGAGCTGGAAGTACCAATGGCTTCTTAAATCATTCTAAGTAACCCATTTGGAGATTTGTGTTTCCTATGCCTACCATTCTACAATTTGTAAATTTAATGGTTTTGGTTCTCAAAGGCAAAGCACATCTGCCAGAGGATACAGCAAGGGTCCAGTTGAATTGTAAGCTGTGTCTGCCACCTGGAAACTTTGAGATCAGCAAACAAGAACAGGAATTATCCTAGCAGAGGCAATAGAAAATGACAATCAGAAAGAGGTATGACTGATGCTACAGAATGAGGATGGAAAGAAGATATGAGATGCCCAGTTGATCTGTTTGGACACCTCTGGTATTCCTCTGCCAGAGGAAAAAATGAACAAGAGCAACAACATTAGTATGAGAAAGGCATGGTTACTAGGGATTTAGAGATCTCTGACTCCAGCAGAGATGGTAGTAGAGAGTGAATGGATTATAGTCTAGATCATGGAAGAAAAAGATTATGAGTGTCAGTTATTCCCCTACAACTAGATGACCTGCAGTAGCGGTAGCTATAGCTTCCTACAAACCTTTAAATTTTACCCATGAAGAGATATCTAAATAAATCCCAAAGGAGCTTCCAAAAGTTCTATGAAGAAGATAATCTAACCAGGGAAGTGATGGATGGTGGTGAAACACCCTGTTTGACCATGTGTTTGTCCAATCTCCCATTGATGATGAACTTATTCTCCCAGAATTTGGGAGCACTGACAGTAGTCAGTCTTCAGTCGTCAGCCTTTTCAGGAATTATCTCAGCTGCTGAGAGCCTCCTAACCCAAGGCATTGCCCCTTCCCTGGATAATCTGTATCCAAAACGAGTATATGAGAAACTATAAATGTCAGATCATTGGTGCAATTTAGAACAGCTCTGAAGGTAATCCTAACAGCAGACCGTCTCATGGTATCAGCTTTATCTGTCATTGAGACTACATCTCAACTTAATATTTCTCTACTGTCTACCATTTCTTTTATCTTCCTTTTTATAGGTATCGATTACAAGAGCATCCCTTAATAGACATCTTGTATGCTAAACTCCATTTTAGAGTTTGGTTCTTGGAGTACTTAACTTGTATACAAGCAAATCAAAGTAATACTTTGTACAAGTATACCAGTTAATGCAAATACATCTGATTCATTTCGAGAGTAAGGGTTTAGGTTAGAATTTCAAAGTAGTTCTTGATTTGTTTACAAGATAAATAAGTAGATAACAAATCACTGACAAATCTTCCAACCCTCTAAAAGATTCCTCTTGATAATCAACATTCTCTTTAAAGTAAGAATATGGCTTATATTATTTTTGCAAAGTTTAAAATATGTTTAGAGTGGGTTGAAAGTCAATTTATATGGCTATTATGTGGAGTTATTTTTCAAAAAACTTTTTACTGTCCTTCTTCACCCCCAAAAGGGCAAATCTTAAGAAATTTTAATGATGCTAGAAAATCAAATATCCTTCCAGAAATTGTAATTTTGCACTAATTAAATAAAACTCTAAAAGATTATTAAATCTGGTTTTTAAAAAACTTTGCATTTATAAATCCCAAGAACTTATTAAGTATGTTACTATTTGAGATGTTACCTATACAAGTAGTTCAAAGTACAGATTCTGGACTTTGTCTAAACTTTTGAAAACCAATGACTTAGAACAGTTAATTTCTGATTATCTTATTGTTTGATAGATCTGAAATAATTAAAAATGTTATCATTTACCCCTTTTTATTTTAATTATTTTTAAATTGAAAGAAAACATATAAAGAATACAACATATAAAAACTGTTTTTAATTAATTTTGACAAAGTAAACACAATTTAAAAACTATAACCAGTACCTTACAAGCCTTCCTCATGCATTTTCAAGTTGCTACTTACCTCTCCGAAGACAATTACTATCTTCATATGTCATCAAGTAGTTTTGCCTTTTTGGAATATTATATAAAAACAGTTTTATATGTGCTCTTTTGTACCTGACTTCTTGTATTGAATATTATATTTGTGAAAGTCACTTATATTGTTTAATTTATCAATACTTTGTTCATTTTCATTACTGTATGATATTTTGTACATATATTTTACATAATTTTAAATTCATTTTAATTATTTTTTTCAGTTTCTGTTACTAAGAAAACTGCTATGGAAACATTCTTGAGCATGTCTTGTGTGTAAAATGTACTCATTGTTGTGGATATACATCTAGGAGTGAAATCACTGGATCACAAGACATAGAAAATTTGAACTTTATTGGATACTGAACATTTTTTGTAAACTTTTTTCCCCAAATGGTCACATTTACATTTATACCAGAGTTCTAGTAGTTCCACATCTTCACGTGGCAATTTAGATGTCATTTCCACCACAAAATCAACACAATTCTTATTGTATTTGCCATGCAGACAATATATACCCTGCTATTTAAGCATGTGCAAATTATGTAAGAGTAGGAAACTATAACACAATACATAACATTGAATAAATACAAGTATTTATTATTTGCATGTATTTTCTAAGTGACCCATAACTATAACACAATACATAACATTGAATAGATACAAGTATTTATTATTTGCATGCATTTCCTAAGTGACCCAAAGACACAGTTAATAAAAACAACAAAGAACAAGCACAATGACATTTGTTGAACACTTATGTGTACCAGACACCTTTCTAAACATAATGCGTAATTTGTTTGAATTTTCATGGAACCCTATATTATAGATAACAAGACAAAGTCACAGAGAGGTTACAGAACTTTCCAATGGTCACATATTAAGTAAACAACAGGGTCAACACTTGCACACCTAAAGTTTGAAGGAACATTCCTCAAAGTAATTAGAGCCATCTATGACAAATCCATAGACAGCATACTTAATGGACAGAACTTGGAAGCATTCTCTCTAAGAACTGGAACAAGACAAGGATGGTCACTCTCACTGCTCTTATTCAACACAGGGAGTCATAGTAAGAGCAAGTAGGCAAGAGAAAGAAATAAAAGATATCCAAATAGGAAAAGGGGAAGCTAAATCATCTCTCTTCACAGATTATATGATTATATATCTAGAAACCCCTAAAGAATCCTCAAAAAGACTCCTAGCACTCATAAGTGACTTCAGTAACGTCTTGGGCTACAAAATCAATGCTCAAAAATCAGTTGCATTTCTACACACCAACAATGTTCAAGCTGAGAATCAAATCAAGAACACAATCCTATTTAAAACACACACACACACACACACACACACACACACACACACACACACACACACACAAAATTCAGAATACATCTAACCAAAGAGGCGAAAGCACTCCACAATGAGGGCTACAAAACATTGCTGGGGGGAAAAAAAAACAAAGATGATAAGAACAAATGAAAAAGAATTCAATGCTAATTCATTGAAATAATATTTTTTTAAATGTCTGTACTGCCTAAAACATTCTACAGATTCAATACAATCATCATCAAATTACCAGCGTCATTTTTCACATATCTAGAAAAAACAATATTTAAATGACATGGAAGAAAAAATGAACCAGAATAGACAAAGTAATCCTAAGCAAAAAGAATAAAGTCAGAGGCATCACACTGCCAGACTTCAGATTTTACTACAAGGACACAGTAACTAAAACAGTGTGATACTGGTACAAAAATAGACACATAGACCAATGGAATCAAATTGAAAACATAGAATAAAACCATCTCATCTTAGACAAAGTTGACAAAAGCAAACATAGAAGAAAGAACAGCATATTTAACAAACTGTGCTGGTAAAATTGGCTAACCACATGCCAGAAAAATAAAACTGGATCCCTTCCTCTCACCATATAAAAACATGAACTCAGGATGAATTAATAAAGATAAGATCTCTCTCTCTCTCTCTCTCTCTCTCTCTCTCTCTCTCTCTCTCATAAGAGTCTCACTGTGTCACCCAGGCTGGGTACAGTAGCACACTCATAGCCACCACAGCCTTGACCTGCTGGACTCAAGTGATCCTTCTGCTTCCGCCTTCCAAGTAGCTGGAACCACAGGCATGTGCCACCACACCTGGATAATTTTTTAATTTATTGTAGAGAAAATCTCAAACTATAATAATAATAGAAGAAAACCTATGAAACACATTTCTGGACATTGGCCTAGGCAAGGAATTTATGATGAAGATCTCAAAAGCAAAAGCACCAAAAACCAAAATTGACAAGTGAGATTTAACCAAATTAAAGAGGTTCTGCACAGCAAATTAAACAATCAACTGAGTTAACACACAACCTACAGAATGGGAGAATATAGTTGCAAACTCTGCATCTGACAAATAACTAATATCTAGAATCTACAAACATCTTAAACAAATTGACAGAAAAGAACTAATAACCCCATTTAAAAAGGGGCAAAAATCATGAACAGCAATCTCAGAGGAAGACATACAAGCAGCCAACAAACATATGAAAAATGTTCAACATCAATTATCAGAGAAATGAAATCAAAACTGCAATGAGATACTATCTCATACCAGTCAGAATGGCTGTTATTAAAAAGTCAAAAAACAGATGTTGTCGAGGTTGCAGAAAAAAGGGAACACTCCAACACTCTTGGTGAGAATGTAAGCTAGTTCAGCCACTATGGAAAGCAGTTAGAAGATTTCTTGGAGAACTAAAAATAAATTTACCATTTGACCTAGCAATCCCACTATCGAGTATATACCAAAAGGAGCACAAAGCATTCTACTAGAAAGACACCCACATGTGTATGTTTATTGCAGCACTATCGACAATAGCAAAAACATGGAACCAACCTGGGTGTCCATCAATAGTGAATTGGATAATGAAAATATAGTACATATACACTGTGGAATATTACACAAACATAAAAATAACAACATTGTCCTTTGCAACAACATGGATGCAAGTTGAGACCGTTATCCTAAATGAATTATCACAAAAAGAGAAAACTACATTTTCTCCTTTATAAGTGGAAACTAAACACTGAATACACAAGGGCATAAGGATAAGAACAACAGACACTGGGGACTCCTAAAGGTGGATGCAGCTGTGGAAGTAAGTTTTGAAAAACTACCCACTGGGTACCATGTTCACCACCTGGATGACAGGCTCAGTAGAAGCTCAAACCGCATCATCTTACAATATATCTATGTAACAAACCAGCTCATATTACCTGTTTTTGTGGCTGTCCCTCTTCCTGGCCCTAACACATATTCTTGATCCCAGACAAGTAAGTCCAGTATCAAGTAGATGCATTTCAGCTTCCAGGAAAGAATGAAGAGAATCGGAATAGAAGTATTTGCTGCCTCTCCTCTTTACAAAGGAAAGCACATTTTCTATGATGCAAACCCTGCCTTTTGGGTGGAGCTGTTCTGACAAAGAACCATTGGTGTGCAGTTTTATAATAAAATAGTGTTTTCCAGGTCACCTCTACAACCAGATTCAGGTACTTTATATATTTATAAACATAGCTTCATAGGACTTTGGGCCTCAAAGTATTACCTAGTACTTATATAAAACACCTTATTTTCTTCAGTAAACAGTCAGGTATTCCAGAGTAATTGTCTCTTCATTGCCAGAAACACAAATCTTACAGAGGCAGATTTTACAAAAATGGAAAATCTTTGTTTCCACCATTATCCTTTAGTACTAGGTAATCCTGAGCACCAAGAGTATAACTGAGCAATTAACTTCTGACAATGGTATAAATTGAGGTTTGTTAAAACAAGGATTATTAATATTCTCTCGGGTTATCACCCTGGCCTACTCTACCCGACCATAAAGTACAATAAGACACAGACCTGTAATTTTGTGGCTCACATAAAATGCCCAAGGAAAGAGGCAGAGGAAAAAAGAGAGAGAGAGAGAGAAAGAATGAAATAAACACAGTATAAGAGCCCAATAAAGTGAAATAATTTACTCATACCTTAAGTAACTGGGACTTTGCATTTATTTTAAAGCCAATAACTGCAACAATACTTAATGATTGTGGTAACTCCTTATAGGCTGAGATGGAAATTGTGCTTCTAATAGACTGGTCATTAAAATTCCAGAAGTCTCAATTCTTGCCTATATCAGGCTTTCTTTTTTAATGGCCCTATCTGGGCTTCTGTGATAGCAAAATAATCCAAAAATATTTGATTATGTCATGCCGTTTCGTGTCCTTATCTCTCTTGGAGGAAGTGTTATAGCTGAAGTACCACAGTTCTCTAACTAAAATTCGTTGAGATGCAAGATAAATCTGACAAGTCTAGCAGAGCAACAGAGATGTACTGAGAAGAACATTACCTTCAGCATTAGAGAGAGTTGAGTTCAAAACTAAGTTTGCCCCTGACACACTGCGGGACTTCAGCAAGTCTTAGCTTCTCTGTACTTCAGTTTTCTCATCTGTAAAATAGGGACAGGAATGCCTACATCATAGTATTCATACCTTTAACCTACAGCATGACATATAGTCAACCACTCATAGTAATACATCTGAATAATGGTGTAATTACATTAGGTTATTATGTAGGGTATACTAAGTAGAACATACCTCAAATATATTAAGTATCTGGCATATAGCAGGAACTGAGTAAATGGTGGACACATCTTTGTTATAATTCAGTTACTCTAGAGTACTGGTGTTGGATGGTCAGCAATGTTTTACGAGGTAAGAAGCAAAAAGTAAAGCTTTCTTTAAAAAGTCAGATAACATACATATATACATACATACATACACAGAGGGAAAAAAGATCAGGTCAGAATCAATCCTTTTGGACATACATTGCTGTAAGTTAATTATTTAACTCATGGTCTTATCCCATTTATTTATTATTTTTTCTGTTTTGCTCTACTTGGGATCAGATGGTTAATACACTTAATGAGGCAAAGAAGCATGGCAGTATATCTGAGTAATTAAAGCCCCTTCATTCAGACAGCAATAAAAACCACAATTGTCTCTCTTTTGCCTGGAAGAACAACTTTTTAGTTTGTTGAACAAGTGAGATTTTCATCCAACTCTAATTCTTCTCCTCAAATGTTGTTCCACTTTCCTGTCCTTACCTAACTCTGAAAGAATTTTTTTTTCTAATAGAAAGAATCACAAATCAGTATTATCAACATATCCAGGTTGGGTACTTTGTCCAGGCACAAGTGTCATGTGCAACAACACCAGTGAAACAGACTTCTTACACTGATGCTCAACTTTCTGCTTTTCATCAAAGTTTTTTTTTTCCTCCCTCTCCTAAATATAAAACAAATAAGGTAGAATCCAGGAACAGCCATGTTTTTAAACTCTATTTTATGTGTTGCATTGTTTCCTGGAAGTCAAGTCATCTTCCTTACCAGACTTGGACTAGCAAATCCTCAATGACTAAATATACTCTGTCTAGCATATATGACAATGAGAGTTTGGAAAGTATAAATAAGATTTTCAAAATTCTGAACATCACTATTGACTTGCATTAGGCAAGTATTTTTCGGAGTAACATGTACAATTCCACATTCTTTTAAAGAGAATCTGAAAAGTGCTACAAATTGATTAAACGTTTAGAAGATGAAGTTAATGACACTGTAATTCTGCTTCCAAATAAATAGGCTAAAAAAGAGTGATTTTGCAGTCTCTGGATAAGGAATATTTCAAAAAATAGTGGCCAGGTTCCTTGTGTTCTTTTAGAACATTATAAAGGCAAACAAATTTAAATAGCAGAATAAAGGTTTTGTTAAATTATGGGATTGGGTTTCATAAGAACGTTATGTAAAACTACCTTTAAGTAGACTACGTTTTTAATTGCACGGGGAGATTTGAGTAGATGTATGTAACCGATTACCTTCTCAAGTTACTTTTTAGTCTCATGAATTCAGAATGAATCAGTGCAGAGGAAAATAAGAATGAGAAAAATATGAGGAAAAGAAGAGAGGGAAGGGGAAGAAAAAAGAGGGAAACATGAAGAATCAGGAAAAAGAGCAAATAGAACCAAGGCTTTTCTGAAAAACATAAACAAAAAACCCTAGGGTTTCTGTAGTCAGATGAAAGAGATAGACATGTAGACACTAAACTCTCTTGTTCCACTGTCATCAGTGAGCAAGGCATCTTAGACAATCTAACACGGTCTACTCATAGTAAATGCTTCAGTTCTCTGAGAGAGCAAGTAGCCCAACTCACTGCAATATAAAACTTTACTTGCTCACAAGAAAATAAAACTCATCATCACTCTTTAGGGGAGTAAGAGCTTGTGGCACAGAAAATTATATGAACATTAAAAAACACACACACAAACAGCATGTTTACACACTCATTTATTAATATCAATTCTGAACAGAGGATACACCTCTAGAAAGCAGAAGTGCCTGAAATTACCTATCAAAAAGTAACATCATCGAAACCTCTCTCCTCTGCTAAAGATAAATAAACAATTCAATACCAGCTTCATAATGACCACATATTTTCAGCCACAGCAGGTTGCTGCCTAGTCCCCACAGGAAAATGACAAATGAATGCTGTTTAATATTTTGCTTGAACAGTTTTTTTCTTTCAGAAAACTATTTGCAATTCGATAATGAGAAGAGCATGGCTGCAGAGAGTAGCATTTTGTAAGGATGACTACCTTTCTAGGGCATATCATCTGATACACACTTTGTTTATCCAAAGTGAATTCAGTGGTTAAGATGATTAATTGAACCCATTTTGTGTTACTCATACTAGCGCTTGCGAAAGAGGTGATTGCTATTTTTTTCTTAGTGACTCATACAAAGACACCAGCAGTTCACTGGCAATAACAAAATGACATTTCTAAATTTAGCAGTTCATAAATCTTCTAAGATGCCAGCCACTTCCAGCCCCTTCCCCCATGCTCCTCTTTCGGCCCTTGCTCAAATGTGCAAAAGGCTTAAATGTGCATGGAGACAAGACAGAGACTTCCTCAGGGCATATCTTTCTGTTCTTCCCTCGGTACTGACCAACACCGCTGTGCACTCTGATAGGAGCAATGTGTATATTTCCAAAATGATAGCTTTTATTATCCCATTAAGATGCTAAATGTGCCTGGTAAAAACATATGCAGAATATGTGCCTGTTTCCAAAGAAGCCCAATTCAATGAATTATTTTCAAGGGGCACTGTGGAAATTAGCAAATTTCCTCCTGTCCTCCTATGTTATCTATTCCGTGACATGAAATATGCAGTAGCTCCACAGCCTCAAGAAAGAAAAAAAAATATGCCTCTATCATTTTCTGTGGTTTACACAAGGCACTTACCAAATGTATCATGCCCTCCTCATGTCTTTTTGCCAATGTTCTGAGACTTCAGGGCTAATACTGACTTCCAGAAATTCTACTAACATATGACTCACACAGGTAGTCTGCAACAAAGAGGATATAAGAGAATTAGAGTTGATAAACTGAAAATCCACATGACTAAAAAGAGATTACTGAGCAAAGTGTCATAGAAGTATTATTTTTAAAAGTAGTTGACTAATTTTAATCTCTCCTTTTTGCACCCTCCTCACTATGGAGGTCTTATCATCAATGAATAAAGGAACCTGCAGGATAGAATTGTTTTCCAACTACTTAAAATCACTTTCTAAAAATAGTAAGTAGACAATAATCTTTTTCTTTTCCTTCATTTTAAAAATTACATCTCCTACTAAAAAGACACCCCTCTTCAGGTCAACAACAATGACAAAATTGTCATTTAAAAGTAAATGACAATATCACTTTGGGATATTGAGGTGAGAGGACTGCCTGAGCCCACAGATTCGAGACCAACCTGGGCAACTTGGCAAGCCTTCAACTCTACAATAAATAAAAAAATTAGTTGTGTGATGGCTCATGCCTGTAGTTCTAGCTACTTGGAAGGACCAACTGACCCCAGCAGGTCGAAGCTGTGGTGACTGTGAGCATGCCACTGCACTCCAGCCCAGGAGACAGAATGAGACACCAACTCAAAAAAAAAAATGCAATCAGCAAATGTAAGATGATTATATCAAAAGCCCCTAATCAATAAGAAAATTATTTACAAAATAGTAACTTCTCAGTTGCAAAATTTATGAGTAAAAACATACAAATTGCAAGAAGCATGAAGCCTTAAAGTAGAGGATGAATATTTTGTGACCATAAATATGTGTTAACATTTCCAAACAACCTCTCCTCACTCATATTTTTTATTTTTATTTAATATTATGCTTCAATTATTTTTTTCAGCTTACTACTTGTGACTCCTCCTCTCCAAAACAGTTTTCATTGTTGCAGCTTTTAGAATAAAGCCATCAGAATTAATTTTCATAAGTAGTAATTGTATTTACTTCACTGATTCAAAATTAATTTAGAGAAAATTTCTGATCAAATAAATAATTCCCTCTAAAGAGATATAGCATTGTTGTTGGAAAATGCAAATGTCTAAGATACTAAATTGCTGTTGATAAAAGTGACTAGACTAAGCAAAACTTTTATCTCTCTTTGGTATATCATACACCTCCATTGATAGAATTTGTCCTTAAGACAAGGGCTTCTCAGTTACTCTTTCTTTTTGTTTTGCCTGCTGTGCTTACTGCTTATATTACAACAAGTAGAATATTCTGTATTTGGAGCAATTGAGCTCAACAAGCAATTTGTGTCTTAGAGTACCTGTAATAATAAATTTCAAAGACTCTGGGTGTGATATATTATGCCTGATAGCTGACAGCTAAGTATCTCTATGAAATGTATGTAAACTCCATGAATATATTTGTCTATTCATTGGTGATACATCTGGAATACTAGATATGCAATAAAAATAAAGGCATCTGAGTCAAGTGCCATAATGGTTTAAGAAAATAATCAACTTTCCAACTGGGTTCAAGGTAATGGTTACTCCTTGATTGGAAAGCAAAAAAGTCAGATTCTATTTCTACAGAGAATCAGCTGATTTCTAGGTTTCCTTCTGAAGATCCACTAGGGATAAATAGTGCTTCCAAGTATGTTTGAAGAGAGGGTAGAGAAGGGCATGTTCAAAATATATCTTTAAGATATCATTTTGCTGGTTTGCTACTGAATTTATGGCAACATTAATCTAAATTTAGCACTACTTCCTTCTACTTCCATTTCCTTCGTCTTAAAACTTATGGAAAAGCCATGTCATCCTGAATTTTTCAGTGTTGGTCTTGAATCTCAAATGTACACAGCTGTCCTATTTGTTTTAATGGATCTTATATATTGATGAATCATTTAGAATGTATGAGTAATAAGTCAGATTCCTTTACAACAATTGGTTCACCTACCTCTGATCTCAAAACAATTTATTAAATAATGAATCGGATGCTAGAAGTGCAGTGATTGTGTAATTCTGTTAAAGAAGCCCCCCCCCCAATGATGAAAACTCACAATACTGAAAAAAGTGACTTTAATCAACCACATGCCAGTATCTGGGCAGTTTTTTAAAAAATCATTTCTGTTTGTAGTCCTTGGTGATTCCTGTTGTGAAACAGTTACTTGACTTTGCATGAACTGGTAACAAACATCCTTCCTACTTTCCACCCTTTCATTCTCCCCAAGAGAGAAAGTTTATTGACTGGATGCTGGAGATGTCCAGAATAGTAAACAAAATAGCCATATGGTCTTTGTTTCAATATAAGACTTTAAAGGGAGGTTAAATTTTTACTTAAGAGATAAAGAAGGTAATCAGTCAGCTATGTGTGTGTGAGGTGTGAGGGAAGAAGAACTGACTCAGATCTCAGGTGTTGATGAAAAACCAATGTCACAGGAAACAATGATATAACAAACTGGCCTACATTGATTAAGTTGGGCTATTTTCACAGCTAACTTGGGTAAATTCAGGGCAGCAGAAATACTAAGCTGTCAGTCCAATTCTACCCCCTGTCCCCAGATAGCACACTTGGCTCCAGAATTCTAGGAAAAGCAGATGCTCACTCTGCCCCTGATACAAAGTCACTATTTACTGGCATCAGTGCAATTTAGCTGGGCTACTTCAATCCCATTGGACTCAAAGCTTTCAAAATAACCAGGGAAATAGACAGACATGGCTTATCATGACCAAATTTCTCAGTAAATCAGCAGGCAAAATGCCTTCTACCTAAACAGATGTTGCAAAACAAATGTGTGAAACCAATGTAATTTTGTTTTCTCTTTCTTACTGTCCACGGTGGATCCTCCTCTGTCACAGAAATTCTATACCTGCACAGTACAAACAAAAAAAGAAAAAAAAGGGTTTTGATCTACTATGGTTATAATGTGCATTCAGAAATTTTTCCCCTTGAATAAGTTACAGCCATTTCTTCTTTAAAAATCTGACATCTGAGATAATTAAAAAGCAGCTCAAGAGGCTATCCAAATTCTAATCTTTTTACTTTATAAGAAATGGAACCAATGAACCTCTCATTAAATTAGCCATAAAGAAGCTCCCCCACAAAAAAGATGAAAGCTCACAATACTGAAAAATATGACTTTAGTCAACCACATGCTAGTATCTGGGCAGCTGGAATAGGAATTTAGTTCGCAGCATATTTCTGCTTTCATTGTGAAAGAGATTATCTGGTAGACAGAAAAGCAGAGAAATAATATTGCTTTTTATTAATAAAAATAATTGAGGGAGAAGATATTTTAGAAATAATTTAGAGTAATATCTCATCCTTATGATAAGTAAATTGGGACAGAAGGAGGTTAGTGATCTACCTATAGCAAACATTTACACAGAAACAGAGTTAAAAACTGGTAATCGAGGCTTGAGAGCAGGGGCTCTAGAGTCAAAAGAACTCTCTTTGAATACCAGCTCTGCTTTATGAAAAGTGACTTAAACTTGAGCATAGATTTTCTATCAGTAAAACAGAATTATTAGCATATAGTTGAAACTTGAAGAGTTATGGGATAAGATGGGATAATGTAGTGTCCCATATAAATTAAGGCAAACAAGCTTGCCTTCTTTAAATTAAAACATTAAACAGTGGTTCATAATTGAAAAAATAAAGTTATCCCCTCACTCAGAAAGAACCTATCAGAGTTATCAGTCACATCCAAAGAGTAGGAGCAATGATTTGGTTCTAGATTGATCAGTCTTGAGGCATGGAAAAATGATAGACCTAAGCAATCATCAACAATGCCCATTCACACAATGCCCAGGATAAGAAGCACTTTGTTAGGCTGATCTAAAGATTTGATTCTCTAGACAAATAAAACTCAGCCTGTAATCTCGCGCCTTGGGAGGCTGAGGTGAGTGAATTGCATGAGCCCGCTAGTTTGAGACCCGCCTGGGCAACTTGGTGAGACCTCATCTCTACAATAAATAAAAAAATTAGCCGGGTGTGGTAGTGCGCACCTGTAGTTCCAGCTACTTGGAAGGCTGAGGCGGAAGGATTGCCGGAGCCCAGCAGGTCAAGGCTGCGGTGGCTGGTAGCGGCCACTGTACTCCAGTCTGGGCGACAGAGTGAGACTCCAACTCAAAAAAAAAAAAAAAAAAAAATGGTGGGTTCTCAAAGTCTGATGTTTCAAGCATCTATGCCTTTCAATCAATTCCTTTTCTGGAGTGTACATTTGCCTATGTGACTTCCCAAAGTAGTTTGATTACTGAGAAACATATATCAGTAAAGTAATATATTTCTATATTATTTACATGAGAATTGTATTACTATAAGTTAGTATCTCTGAATCTGATCAAATTGAGAACCCTGATGAAACTTCCATTTTAAGCCTGCATGGATGAAAGGCAAGCCCTAACTGAGAATACATTTCAGTCAAGGACAAACTATGTGTATCCATAGCCAACTAGCTTTCCCAGATTGCTCCATGATGCATTTTAACATATTATACAGCTTTTCTATTTGTAACTTCTTTAATAATCACTTCTATAATAACTAAAACTTTTTGGAATGATTTAGCATATATTATATTCAAAATATGTAGAGCAAAATCTTAGCATATAAGTCTCAACAAATGTTGTTTTCTTTTACACTTTTAATCAGCCTAGCTATAGGGAAAAGGAAGAGTTTCCCAGGAAAGGTGATCATTTAAATTTTTTAATTAAGGGCAAGAAAAAAATGTCAGAGTCAAAGAAAGAAGAGGATAAGACAATAATAAAGGATAATATGACCAAAGATCTGTATAGTGAGAAAGAGGACAGGGCTCTTAGGGAACTTAAAATTGTTCAGGGTGACTGGGAAATCGAGGATTTATCCAGAGAGAATAGTGAACAGTTGCAGGTTTTTGAAGCAACATGGTATCATGACATAGTGAGTTTTTATTTTAGAACAAATTATCTGGCTTCAATCTGGATACTTAAATGGAGAGAAGTAATGCTCAAGCCAAGGAGACTGGTTAGTAATTTGTTGTACAATCAAAATAAGAAATGATAAATTGAGGATAATCCAATTATTAGAGGAATACGGACTGATTTAATACATGAGTAGTTAGTAGAATTTCTAACATCTGGTAGGTCTTTGAGATTAAAGACAGGATGACTTCCAGCATTATGGTTTAGTCAATTTAAGGAATGATTTTGTCCTTTTTTGTTGTCAGGAGGAGAACAGGAAGAGTGGAAGTAGAAGTGGGTAAAGAGTACAGATGGGCCAGAATGGGTGTACTGTGTTTGAGAGTCCCACAGAGAATCAGTAGGCATGGTAGGAGATGCCTGAACTAAAAATACAGATTTTTTAGTTATCAGGAAATAGTAATATGGCAAACCAGAAAAATATTTAGTGCCTGAGTCAATGCGCCTATATAGAATGGTCACATCTCTTCTCTACCTCTTTGAGCTTTTCCAAAGTTACATATTTTTTAAAATAGCATAGGAAAGGGTTTACAAATGTAAACTTTCTCCCTCCTTTTTTATTAACATGTCATTGGCAAAATATTTAGCATTGTCAGTGTAATAATTTTGTTCTTATAGGTAAGAAATTCTGCTTAAATCCACATGAAACAAGAGATAATTTGACTTACTGATGACATGTGTGGTAGGTAGAATAATGCCTGACCCCCAAAGATGTTCACATTCTAATCCCTGGAACCTGTGAATATATTACCTTAAAAGACAAAGGGACTTTGCACATATAATTAAGGTTAAGGACCTTGAAATGGGGAGGTTCATTCAGTATATACAGATGACTCAAAGTGTAAGAACACTTCCTGGCTATGAGCAGAGAAAGAGATTTGATAGCAATTAAAGTAGGGTCAGAGAAATGTGACATGAGGTCTCAACCTGCTGTTGCTGACTTTGAAAATAGAGAGCCATGAACCCAAACATGTGAGCACCCTTTAGAAACTGGAAAAAAGTAAGGCAATGGAATCTTTCCTAAAGTCACCAGAATCACAGCCTAGGTTGACATGTTAATTTTAGCCCAGGGGACCCATTTTGAACTTCTGAACTACACAACTGTGAGATAGCATATTTGTGATATATTTTTTTTTTACTAGCAAGAAAAATAAAACTGACTAGTGAGGTTTGGTAAAGCATGGTATAGTGATGATATAAAGTATATATATACATATATACATATATGTGATGTTATATAGTAAAGACTATGTTAGATTGTAGGCTACAAAACCTACTTTTGAACACTTTCTCCTTTCATTTACCTAACTGACAACTTATATTTACTAAAAAAATGTGATTTAGGCATCGACCACTCTATAAAATATGCCATGACCTTTGCAGACTATACAGTTAAGTTATTTCTCTATATAACTTTTGTGTTTTGAGTATATTTTACACTGTACATATTTTAGATTTTACCTTTCTGTCTTCACATTTGAGATTAATCCAGCAAGTAGAGGTACATTTAAAAAATCGTTTGCAATATCCCAATGGGCTAGAAAATTATCTTTCATATAGTATGTGCCTAATAAATGCTTTTGAACTGAATCATTTATGAATTGGGTGAACTCAAACAAGTCACCTCATCACCTGCAAACCTCCATTTCCTCACCTATAAATACAAAACTGGCATTCAAAAATTCTCTGAACAAATGAGATAACATGGGAAAGAACTATACAAAATTCATTGTTTAAAATACCTACATAACAATTAGTACCCATAAATTTAAGTCACTGATAATACCTTAGAACTACTCTTTCTATTCTAGTTAACAGTACCAGAAAAATAAAATTTATCTAATAGTGGTACTTTTAAAAGTACATTGCAAGAACAATGTTGAAGACTAATAATACTTTTCAGTAATATATTATTTCATGTATAAAAGTCTGGACCAAATGAAAAAAAATTCTGAAAGATTTTTCTGTACAAATCTAATTTTCTGAAGACAACTTGAGGCATAAAATATACCTAATGGTATGGAAAGAAGCTGTAAAAAGAGCAAATGATCTGGTGCAGATAATTGCAAAGATCATTGCAGAACAGGAAATACTTTGCTAACTATTAATTTTGACACTGTTAATGTGGAGTCACATAACTTAGGTTCCACCCATTGTTAAAGAAATAAGCTATTCTTTTTAAAGTCCTCTTTTTGCCATTTCATATCAATGGATGACAGAATAGAGAATTTTCAAGTACACTGTGAAAAAAAAACTTTGAATGCTTCCTCCATTTTACTTTTCTAGTAAGTATCATATTATATAGTATTCTCAAGTATTGTAGTCATCCAATTGCTTAGGGTAGATTCATTTTTGTTCTTGCTTTCTATAACATATACAAAGCCACTCATCTCATAACTAATCTTTCACATTCTTCTATTCTCTTCTCTTCACAAGGCATATTTCCATTAGTAGTAATGTTTTCGTGTTATTGTTGCTCCTGACTATAAAAATGAAATTACATGGCAACGAAGCAAACTTTTCATTCTGCACATAAAAGTTAATGGCTTTTAGAACTCCATGCGTTTCAATCAGATAGTTTTGTAGCTAACATTAAGTTGACTTCTTGGATGGTTGACTTAGAATGTTGGCTAGCCAATGAAATGATGCCAAATCAAGTAGAAAACCAAAATGATAATTATCATTAATCAATGGCTACAGAGAAAGAAACTATGAATACAATAAAAAAAGCTTTCTTCATTTGAATATGCACTTATTAAAATTAGAAAATGTTTTGTTTCACAGTGACTATTTGTTTTATGAACTATATTATTGTTTGAAAACATTATAAACATAAATATAAAAAATGAAAAAGTATTTTTTTAAAATTTCCAACTAAACTAAAATGAAGTACATATAATTTTTTAAAATTTTAAATATAATTTTGGGTGTTATGGCATCTGTTTACTCAAAATTTTGTACTTTATGTTTTTTTCTTTTTAATGACCTTAGTGATAATTAAATTTAGTATTATCAAAGAAGTTTATGAAAACTGCACAGTTTCCACAATACCTTTCAATGAATTTTTAGAGGTAGATCATTAGAACTTGTTGATTCCTCATAAAACTCAAGAACTGACTTTTTCTTTATAATACAAATGGCAAAAATACAGGTACTTGTGCAAATAATGACCTGGACTATGACAGTAGGAGATAGATATACACTCAACATTAATTCACTGGAAATCTGAATTATCTAAATGCAATTTTAAATAAACGAACTTCAGTGAAATGGTGAGTTTGTAATTCTGACAGTGGACTAAATGACTAGCAAAAAATAAAGGATGTGACTTGGATAACACTTATTTTGTGTTTTCTCAATTTTAATATTTTTAACGTATACCAGGAATACAAAAATAAGCTGTAACTTACATATGAGTTCCCTCCTTCTCCTTCTCCTTCTCCTTCTTGTTCTTCTTCATGGCATGTGGGACTTAACAGAAGAACCACACTGGAAAAGTGCTAGACAATTCAGTTACATTTCATTTTTATTTCTATTTATTTTTTTTTGAGTTGGAATCTCAACTCTGTCGCCCAGACTAGAGTGCAGTGGCCACTCCCGGTCACCGCAGCCTCAACCTGCTGGGCTCCGGCGATCCTTCCACCTTAGCCTTCTTAGTAGCTGGAATTACAGGCACGCGCTACCACGCCCAGCTAATTTTTTGATTTATTGTAGAGATGAGGACTCACCAAGTTGCCCAGCCGGGTCTCAAACCCGCAGGCTCAGGCAATCCACTCACCTCAGCCTCCCAAGGTGCGGGATTACAGGCTGAGCCACCGAACCCGGCTACATTTCATTTTTAGTACTATTTTCTTCATATGGG
Source organism: Carlito syrichta (assembly GCF_000164805.1). Classification (NCBI taxonomy): domain Eukaryota; kingdom Metazoa; phylum Chordata; class Mammalia; order Primates; family Tarsiidae; genus Carlito; species Carlito syrichta. Next base: position 558,791 of record NW_007259478.1, read on the forward strand.
GTTGAAAAGATAAGCTTTGAGATTATTAAATTCATTGACAATTATTCTTTAAAGAATTTTAAAAACAAGGCAAAAGTGCTACAAAGAAATGACAATAACATTCTTTTTTCTTTTAAGTTTCTTTTGTGCTGCTGTGTAGACTCAACAAATCATTATTTAGTAATACAGACAATTTACCTATTTTTTTAAACGTTCTTGATCGTAGAACAAATAACTTAACATCATTAAACATTGTAATAACTCGGTTCCTGTTTAAATTTGCTGTTAAGAAAGATAAAGAAAGGACCTAGAGATAAACTACTAGCAATGAGGAGAAAGGGTGGATGGGGAAGAGTCCCCCAAAAAAGGGAATGAATGAACCAAAGTGAAGAGTCCTGTGTGAACAGCAGAAGGAGAGTAAGTCTTATAAAACATCCCATAGCCAGAAGTGTTGTTGTCAGTTGAGAAAGAGACAAAGAGAGAGGCACAAAAGCGAAACTACTAAAAAAAATTAATTATGCTATAGTTAGATTAGATAAAAATGAATTGGGGATTCTGGTAGATGCCAACAGCAATTTCTCTAGAAAGCCCAATTCATGATGCAGCGCAAATTAATCAGCTTAATTCACAGGTGGGGATGAGTCCTGATGTGTTCTCTTTCAGTAAAAGGCTCATTTTCCTGGTCTACTTTATCTGAGCATCAGATATTGGATCACATTTGTCACTTGGATCCGCCTACTCTAAGTTAATAATACCTAAAAGGGACCTTTTCCTTTAGACTTTACAGTCAAATTAGAAAGGCTTCATTGAGAGTGGTTGGAACTACATTTTTAAAAGAATGACAAGGATAATTAATGATAATTAATATGCAGAGAGTTACGGTCTTTGGAGCAAAAATCAATCTCTAGCTATATAATAAATGACCTAGAGAAAACCCTGGCAGTTGTTCCAGAGGAATCTGCAGGTAGTTTGTAGGCTTATTAAGGGTAGGAAAATAACTGGATAGACAAATTTCAGTTTTGTAGCCAAGTATGTACAAACATATATAATCAGAATCTAAAATTACCTGTAGTTAAATTCAAGTATTAATTTTAATCCTTTGCCAGGATAGGATAACAAAAATCATCCCCATCATTGCCCCATTTAAATCATTTTCATCTTCATAGTTTGCATAATTCATGAATTTGCTTCAATGATCCATATGGTTCCAATTTGTATTCCAATCATCACTTCCTTATTATCACAGATTTTATACATTATTTTTGGTGTCTCTGCCATCATTTTTCCCATGTTCAGATTTTACACTTGATCGACTGCATATCTAAAACATTAGCTACTGTTATTCTTAGTTTTCTACCACACAGATTTAGGTAACAACGCTAGTATTCAAGAAAGTAGGTATTCTTCCAAAGTATTCTCTACAAATACCTGTTATGTATTTCTCAGAGATGATTTTCCTTTTATCGTTGGAGACCACACTGTGTTTTCTTTAAAATTATAGGCAAATAAATAACAATATGATTGAGTACAATTCATACACACACACACAAATTCTACTTTGCAGCTGTCATTATTTCTTTGTAATTTACTGTTTTATATTATAAAGCCTTCCCATAACTATAATTTAAGAAGATAGTTTTACATAAATATTTTGAAGATAGGCACTGGAATCAGCAAGCCCTGGGTTTGAACTTACTAACCGTGAGACGCTAAGTAGGTTAAGAAATTATGTAATCTCATTAAACTCATCTGTATATTGGGATAATAATCTTATGAACAACCACATGTAAAGCTCTTAGCACAGGCTTTACTATCAACTAAGTCCTCAAGAGAGGTTGACATTTGTTATTTTATATTGCCAGTGTCAGAAAACTTCCATCTACTACGTAAGACTATATAAACATAGAAAGTTATTTCCAACTCACAAAACTAGTAAACTTAGTCACGTACTATAACCACTGGTCTACATGTAAACCAAAATTTGAAGCAAAATAGTCTCCTTTATTTGATATACATTTACATAAAATGTCAAGTTACCCTAACAAAGAAGGCATAATAAGATAATACCATTTTTGATAAGCCAGAGTTATCTAGAGGAATTCTGGTCACTAGCTACAACGTAATAAGTGTTCTAGAGAAAACTTGGGTCTGTTTTCAGAGAGGCAGCAGGTACTTTTTGAGATGCCAGAGTGAGAATAAGGTTTAGCTATATTAGTGTGCCTGTTTCTGTAGTTTGCAGAAGTCAGTCTACTATGGTCTACGTGAACAGTGAATTACTTGTTTTAGGCATTCTTTGGGCATTTTTAAAAACACTTAGCAGGTTGATCCATTCACCTTTCAGGATAAAAGTGACAAGATTTGGCACAATATAGGGGCTGAATCCATCAAGTTTGTTTTTCCTGGTCAGTGGAATGCAGTTATGCAGATTTAATGTTAACATACATTTTCTTTAATTATTAGAATAGTTCATCTATACCATACAACAGAGTCTTTTATTCTGTAAGACAGAGTCCTGCATCCTGAGCAATCTCAAGACATATAGACAGAGATAAATGTGGGCCTTTGCATAAATGAAATTGTTCTTTCACAATCATGAATACATTCATTTACTTTGGCTTTTTCAAGGAATGTCCAAATCAAAGATGAAGTCCCTAAGAAAATCCCCCATCACTCCCTGAATTGCAGTTATTAAAATGATGAGGTAAAAAAAAAAATTACGAAATGTTAAAAGTGACAGTTTATGATTTTATTATGACATTAAGAAAGTAATTTTAAATGATAAGACACTTTGTCACATTTCATGTGGACCATGGGGAAACTCTCTCTCTCTCTCTCTCTCTCTCTCTCTCTCTCTCTCTCTCTCTGTGTGTGTGTGTATACATATGTAAGTCCACTATGAGTATGATTCTGTCCTCACAATACCTAGAAACTTTTAGGATATAACAAATTTAAAAAAACCTTTTGTTGCAGAAACTTAGATTTCATAAATATTACAATGTCATTATCCAGTTTCATTCATTTGTCATTTTATAAATTTTTAATAAATGGTTTTTATGCTCTAGAATTTGTGGTAAGACTGGAGATAGAGATATGCAAGATAAAAGAACTCCATTAAGTAGGTTTTAGTCTTCTGAGAAAAAAAAAAGTAAGAAATGATAACCATGGACTGTGATAAGTGACCCTAAAAGTATGCAGACACTGAGGGAAGACAAAATGGCTACTTTCTCTATTTGGCATCAGGGAAAGCTTGCAAGCTGAGTTAAAGAATAAGTAGAAGCCGGGCTCCGTGGCTCAGCCTCCCACGCCTTTGGGAGGCTGAGGTGAGTGGAATGCCTGAGCCCACGGGTTCGAGACCCGCCTGGGCAATTTGGCAAGCCCTCATCTCTACAATAAATCAAAAATTAGCCGGGCATGGTAGCGTGTGCCTGTAGTTTCAGCTACTGGAAGGCTGAGGCGGAAGGATCCCCGGAGACCAGCAGGTCGAGGCTGCGGTGACCGGGAGTGGCCACTGCACTCCAGTCTGGGCGACAGAATGAGACTCCAACTCAAAAAAAAGAAAAAGAATAAGTAGAGAGCCGAGCTCGGTGGCTCAGCCTGTAATCCTGGGCTTTGGGAGGCCGAGTGGATTGCCTGAGCCCGCGGGTTCGAGACCCGCGTGGGCAACTTGGCGAGACCTCATCTCTACAATAAATCAAAAATTAGCCAGGCGTGGTAGCGGGTGCCTGTAGTTCTGGCTACTCGGAAGGCTGAGGCGCAAGGATCGCCGGAGACCAGCAGGCGAGGCTGCGGTGGCCGGGAGCGGCCACTGCATTCCAGTCTGGGCGAGCGAACGAGACTCCAACTCCAAACAACAACAACAAAAAAGAATAAGTAGAGGTAAGTGTTGATGAGCTATTGGGAAGGGATCTGCTAGCAGTGATAAATGCAAGTGGGAGGTTGGAGATAATACTGGGAGTTTGGGAGAAACAAAGAATTCAATATAGTGGGGGGAAAGTGCATGGGGGAAAGTTTGGAGAAATAAGATTATGGAAAGGAAAATACCTTCACATATTTACAAATATACTCTTCTAGGACAGAGAAAGAATACAGTTCTCCACACACTGAGTAGCATAGTTCAGTGATTATGAGTGTGGGCACCAAAATAAATAGCCTTCACTAGAATATTGGTTCTGCCAACTATGAGTAGTCCTGAGGAAATGCTTTTAACTTATAGTATCTCACAAAATCACCTATAAAACTCACCTCATGGTTTGTTGAAAATGAAAAGGAGTTAATACATATGATGTTACTTAATAGAGGGTTTGACATAATAAACTGTTTTGTTACTTTTAGAAAAAGAACAAAGGAGACAGAATTCAGAGGAGGCAGGCCTGTTTTGTAGAACTATGTCCAAAGAACAAGTTTTGTAGGGTTAGATTAGGGGGTGGGGCCCTTTGATATATTTACAAGGGAACTGAGAACTCTTCCCAGATGGAGGAGAACACTTAAAGCCCCATTAGTTGTTTACCCTTCAGTGGAAATGAGCTTATAATGTCCATTCTTTTGAAAAGAAAGTGATATGGATAAAAGGTAGGGGAAAACAAAAAATCAAAGTCATAAAATACAAGAGAACATAGGAAGGACAGAATATTGATTATGATTAAGCTCTTCTCATCTTCCCAAAAACCTATTTATAAATTTTCTGCCAGTGAATGGAATCTCTATCTTGTACTTGAATCAGAGAGTACTAAAACCTTTAAAAGGTTTCCTTACACCCATAAGAACAGTTTCCTGGAGGGTTTAATAGTACCAGCTTTGTATGACATTATTTTGAGAATGGGCAAGGCAATTAAAACACTTCATGATAAAGATTTAAATCTCTATTTCAAAAGTTCAGGATTAAAAGTCTTCATTGTCATAATTAATTAGAAACTCTAAGTTAGAAATATTTATATATTTTCACACACAAACACATACACTCACACACACATGCTATAATACTATAATTCCATTCTGGCAGGAACAACCCAGAGTTAATGTGGATTCCACAGGCTAAGGGCATTGTCCCCAACAAGACTGCTCTCACTTTACGTTGGCTGTGAGTTCAGGAGCATCCAGGCCATCCATGCCTCTAACTAACCTGCCACATATTTGAGACTCCAAAAATTTTCACAGATTTAATAATTCACCAGAATGACTCACAGAACTCTGGAAAGCACTATACTTGTAATTACAGAGCATTATAAATATCACAAATCAGGACTAACAAAAGGAATAGACACATAGGGAGAGACCTGTAAGGGTCCTGAAGGTCCTTTCTCCATGGAATCAGGACACACAATTCTTTTAGCATATCAGTGTGTTCACCAGCCAGAAAGCTCATCTGAGCCTCATTGTCCAGAGTTTTTATTGGGCTTTTATTATGTAGTGATGACTGATTAGATCATTGGCCACATGATCGAACTCAGTCTCCAGCCCCTCTTTCTTGCCAAGAGTTTGGGCTGATGTAATACGGCTCAAAGACCCAACTATTTCATCACATTGTTCATCTTTCTAGTATAACCTGTCCCCATCCTGAGTCATACTGTTTAATAACTGTATAAAAGTTCACTATAAATCACCTCATAAGTATAAACCCAGGGGTGGTCCCAGAAACCATCATGAATAAGAAAGATATTCCTATCTTTGGGTTTAGATATTCTATCCCAGGAGGCTGAGATGAAGATCAAGTAATTTTTTTATTACACAATGCACATACACATGTGTGTACATACACATCTGTGTGTGCACACACACATGCATACAGATGTATTCAATTAAATGTCAAGCAGCTAAATAATAGGTGTGCTATATATACTGTTGGAGATATTGAAAGGAAAAAATCTCTGAATTTATGAAACTTAGACTTTAATTACTAAGCCAGAGTGAGGGTAGACAATACCAGAATATTTGGTAATGTCAGAATTCAGGAGGAAAAGGCAAGCAACATGGCAAAGACAAGAGCAACCCAGTACGTACTCAGTTTTTTTTTAAAAAAAGCATTTTTTCCTATAACCAGTCCTGGGAGTCTCATTATTCTCACTTCTTTTCTACATAAAGCCCAAAGGAGAATGAGGTCAGAATTCCATTCCCTCAGTAGGCTTGCTCTCTTTAACTTAGCTTCTCTTTATAAAAACCAGGAAAATTACAACCCTTTGAAACATTAAAATTTTGGTTCTCTCAGAAGCTTTTATTAAGATATAATTAATAGTTAAAAGAAACTTTACTAGACATTTGAAATGAAATTAATCATTGCCTAATTGTTATGCTAAGAAATTCTTCTTAAGAAAAGGATTTGGATGTCCAAATCATTTAGGAAACTACAAAATACCATTTTGAATGAATTGTGGTGTTTATGTATTGAAGCTTTCCAAAATATGTATACATTGGAAACTACAAGCCTAAACTAAATATTGTAAAACCATTAGCACATTATTATGTGTTAATTATACAATTTTATATGTAATGAAAATTTAGAAAAGCTTAGACATTTTTGTGAGATAAACCCTTTTGAATTTGAAAATTTTATTTATTGCACTGCACTCTTAATTTATTGGTTAGGACTATGTTAATATATCCTTTTAACTTTCAATATTTTTTCCACATTTCTTGTATTTTTAACTTCCCAAGAATCTCTAAAATAAATGATAGTGCATAGGCAAGGCAATTCAGCTCTCTACTTGTCTAACCCTGGATGTAAAAAGGCATTAAATGGAGAAAATAATCATTAAAGGATCTTTTACAGTTGGCTGAGGGATTGTTATGATTGGAATGGGAGGGACATTAACTTGCACATTCCTGGAAGCAAAGTTTAATGATATATTTTACAAGTTAAAGAAGCTTTGCATTCTACAAAGGACTGTTTCAACAATATAGAGGAAACAGCTAAAATATTTCAGAATCAGAATATCTTTCCATCCAAGTGTACTGTATTTAAGCATAAATGATTTCTAATAGGCTTTAGGAGTTGGGTATGAATGCCCACCTTGAACATAGAACCAATACAAATACGCCAGCACTGTACCAGCACACTTCTATTTGTAAGACTACTTGAGTCCTTAGACCAGAAATGCTTTTCTAACAGAGAAGCCTATATGATACCCTTGCAAAAAGTTCAGGCCCATGTTTTGATGACACCCACACTATAATCTCTTTAAGGAGGGCTGAGCAAATGTTAGATTGTAATCAGATGGTTCAGCATTCCTAACTTCCTCTTTGGATCCTGTGCTTCTGTTTCTCCAGTGCCAAAAATGGAAAAGGAGTATGGTCACAATAAGTAGTCTTTGGCATATAATCCCCACAAACATAGCTGGAAAGATTCAAACTTCACAAATCCATCTCTTCTGGTTCAGTAATATCCACAGTTTTTCAAATGTTATTGTGCATGGCCCTCACAATTCCCTTTTTCACTGATGCCACCCAAATATGCTGTTCCATTCTTTTCAGGAAGACAAAGTTCAGAGACACTTAAAATTTTTCAGGGTTATAGGTAGAGTAATAAGTGAAGCTAGGAATTTAACCCACATTTTCTAACACTAAAGCCATTCTGATTTATACACAAAATTGGATTAGTCTAAAATTTATAATCACTAGACAAAAGGGATCATCCTCTTCTATCTCTAAAGATTGGTTTGATTCTGATTATGTTGTAGTTTAAAGGCCTTATTACAACTGTCTTGTGTTTATTCTAGCCTGAAACAAGCGAGGCAATATCTCATGTTCAACTAATAAATAATTTAAAAGGAGTGACCTATACATGCAAACCTCTGTCCCAATTGTGATAAAGAGGAAAATATTTATGAATTTATATTTATGAATAAAAGCATAATCAGTAGCTCTTTTTGTTCATACTTTTGGATAATAATGTAATCTTGCTGATATAATATTACCTTATGATATATTAAAATATTGCCCCTGGCATAGCATCCATCCAATATCTTCCAATGTCTGGCTCAACTTCTCCTGAATACAGGCTATGTTTGAGTTAAACAAATATTTATAGAGTGCCAACATTGTCCTAGGTATTTGATATATAATAATAAAAAAATGCATACAATGAAGGTCTTGTCCTCAAGAAGTTTACCTTCTAGAGGAAAGATGGGTTGGCAGTATATAAAAGAACAAATAGGTAAAGGCAAAAGAGTGATAAGAACTATAAGGAAACTTTACAAAAATAAAGTAATAGAAAATGAATTGAGAGGTTATTTTGAATTACATAATAATTTAATTAGACATAGAAGTTTTCTTCTAATTGAATTAGAAGTAGATTTTTTTTTTTCTGATGAGGTGACAATTTAACTGAGAGCTGATGTACACTAAAGGAGAGAACTAAAAAGTTTCAAGCAGAGTTTTAACCAGAGCAGTCAGGCAATTAGACAGAGAAGTAAAAGGCATCCAAATTAGATGGGGCAAAGTTAAATTGTCCCTCTTTTCAGATATAGAAAATATATAGGCTATATATACAGAAAACCCTAAAGACTTTACTCAAAAAAACTGTAAAAACCAATAAACAAATTTAGTTAAGTTAAATAATAAAAAGTCAACAATCAAAGCTCAGTAATCTTTCTGTACACTTGCAGAAACTAAGAATGAAATCAAGAAAACAATCTCATTTACGATAGCTAAAAAAAATAATAAAATATTTAAGTAAATTTAACCATGGAAGTGAAAGACCTATACACCGAATGTTATACAACCCTCATGAAAGAAATGAAGGAAGACATAAATAAGTGGAAAAGGTATCCCATGTACATATATTGGAATAACTACCATTGTTAAAAATGTCAATATTACTCAAACAATCTATAATTTTAATATAATCTCTGGCAAAATAGCAATAGCATTCTTCAATGAAATAGAAAAAAAACAATCCTCAACTTTGTATGGAACAACAAAATACTCCAAATAGTCAAAGCAATCTTGAGCAAAATAAACAAAGATGAGGACATCACACTATTTGACTTCAAATTATTCTACAAAACTATAGTAACCTAAACAAAATAATACTGGCACAAATACAGACACATAGACAAATGGAACTGAATAGAAAGCCCAGAAATAAATCTACTGATTTACACACAACTTGTTTTCAACAAAGGTGCCAAGAATACACATGGGGGAAAAGATAGTTTATTTAATAAATAGTGTTGGGGAAACTGGATATACACATGCAGAAGAATGAAATTAGATCTTTATCCCATATCATATGAAAACACAAACACAACATGAATCAAAGACTTAAATGTAAGACCCAGAACTCAGTGGCTCAGCCTGTAATCCCACGCATTTGGGAGGCTAAGGTGAGTGGATTGCCTGAGCCCGCGGGTTTGAGACCCGCCTGGGCAGCGAGACCTCATCTCTACAATAAATCAAAAAATCAGCTGGGCGTGGTAGCACATGCCTGTAATCCCAGCAACTCAGAAGGCTGAGGCAGAAGGATTGCTGGAGCCCAGCAGGCGAGGCTGCAGTGGCCGGGAGCGGTTACTGCACTCCAGCCTTGGTGACCAAGTGAGACTCCAACTCAAAAAAAAAAAAAAAAAAAAAAGGAAAGAAAGAAAATAGGGAAAAGAGTTCCCAGCATTTGTATGGGCCATGATGTTGTAGAAATACCTCCAAAAGAACAGGCAATGAAAGGAAAAATGGTAAATGGGATTACAAGAAACGAACACTTCTGCAGAGCAAAGGAAACAATTAACAGAGTGAAGAGACTATATTATAGGAGAAAATATTTGCAATGTATCTGATAAGAGGTTAATATACAAAATATACAAAAAATGTAAACAACTCAATAGCAAGAAAACAAATGACCTGATTTAAAAATAGGTAAAGTAGACATATCTCAAAAGGAGACATACACATGGTCAACATATATTTGAAAACTTGCTCAACATCATTAAGCATTAGAAAATGTGAATAAAAACCATACTATTAGAATGACTATTAACAAAAAGATAAACAATAACAAATGTTGGCAAGGACTTGATAAAAAGGGAATCCTGGCACACTATTAGTGGAAATGTAAATTAGTACAGTCATATGAAAAGCAGTATGAAGTTTCCTCAATAAATAAAAAGATAGAACCACCATATGATCCAGCAATCTCATTACTGGGTATGTATCCAAAAGAATTGAAATCAGTATGTCCAGAAGGGAACACAGCACTGACAGTGCCTAGATTTTAGCTCAAATGCTTAAAATAATAAAGTGTGGTGTTTAGACAAGATGATAGTGATTTGTTAAGACAATAATAGGAAACTACTACAACACCTTTTTGATTGTTTTATACATACTGTAGAGTACAGCAACTGCATCCACACCTTTTTCCCCCTAATGCATATGTATTCCATATGGGCAAGGTTGGCTTTATCATTTTAGCATCTTTCAACCTGGAGCATTTAGCACAGTATTCAATTAAGAAGAGTATAAGTGTTTTTGTTTTGTTCTTTTTTGAGTCTCTTGCTTTTTAGTCTGTGGATAATATTTTTGCTCTTGAATCAAATTTTAATATGGTATACTTTGATGTAAATCAATTCCTACTTTCTGTGAGCTCTGAGATGGTCAAATCCACATTTCATTCATCTAGTAGCTAGCATATAAAAGACACTTAAAATGTATGAGGAAAGACGAAAGGAAGAAAAAAAATAAAAGAGAGAAAAGGAGGGAGGGAGGAGGGGAGGGGAGGAAGAAGGGTAGAGGTACATTAGGGGAGGAAGAGGAAGGGAGGAAGGGAGGGAGGGAAGGAGGGAGAGACTGTGAAGCTAAGGCATGATGAGAGATAACATGATAGTAAATATATAACAAAGTTGAAGTTGACAGTTTCATACAATGAACAATGCCTGCCTGGCTCAATATAGATATTCTTTATATATTTTCTGAAAGACTGTTTTCATTTGTTTAAATAGGTATGTTTGTAAACAAATCTATATCAGACTTTCTTCAGTTTATTTAATCAGCACATTTAGGAATATTATATATTCTACTATTGAACCTTTAACTCTTTACATGTGAGTAGTAGATTTTGGTCAAATATTTCAAAGGAATATGTGTAGTCAGGCAATAAGATAACATTATGAAAATTGGAAACACTTTAGCTCTTCTTGTAAAACAAGTTGCACTTTATCCCTACTTAAAAATACAGGCCTGTAATTTCATTTGAAAGTGGGAAATCACCAAGGGATTGTTCATTGTACCATGAAAATCCCATTATAATGGGAATCATATGATGATCCAAGATTGTGCGAGAAATAGTTTTCTTGTACCCTTAGAACTGTTAATGTCATTGGTAATAACCATGCCAATACATTTTTAAAGCTGGTGCCTGAACTTCTGCCTTTTATCTCTACCTCAGATAATGGATTAAAATAATTCAGGTAATCTATTTCATAGGAGAATTTTGCACAAAATTGTTCTGTTGCTTAAATTTTTCCCACTAGCCTCACTTCTTCTTAGATGAATTTTGGTCTTTTTGTGTCTCGTTGTTGTTGGCGATGGTAGTTTTTAGAGCATGCAAAACTGATTTGATCCTTTAAAAGGCTATTTTCTTTTACCAGATGATCGTATAACCAGGTTTATACTCATCAGGGCTTTTTATAAAACAGAGCTGTTTACTGACTGCAACTGTGTTTTTCTTTCTTAGTGATTAAAACTTTGAGAGCCATATGCTCTTTCTTGCCGAAGTCATATCCTTTCTTGCTGTTGGCAAACAAAAGGGAATGCTTCTAATATGTGGGGCTCTTCTCTAGTGAAACTTATAAACACAAAGGGGACACTCTTCTAGAGGTGGATGATTTAGTTTTAAATTACCTTTCCACAGTAGGTAATTCTTCAGTCTCCCTCTCCAATTGATCTGCCAAGCCAGCCACTTTGTTAGCATTAGCGTGGCTTCTTGAATTTGAGAACTACAGTTGGTGAAGGCATATAAAATTAGTGGTGGGAAAATCAAATTTCTATAAGGATTCCTAAGCAGCGTATACTATGAATGAATTCCTCATTTACCTTTGGATAGCAAGCACAACATGTAACTTAAATGATTTACTATAGGAAATCTACTTCTAGTTACTTGCCAATCCTGGCTTTTCAGGTAGTTCTGAATACTGAGAAAAAAACTATTTCTCTCTAAGTAGGTCACAGATCTACTTAAGATAAGTAGATAAGGTATTTTCTATTAATAATTTGTCACTGCAGTTTCTTTAGTCTTTTTGCATCTCTGTTTCAGTTTCCATTTCACTACTGTATTTATAATACTCAAGAAAACTATGCCCATTTTTTTTGTTTGTAAGTCATGTTTTGCTGACCTCACTGTCTCTTGTTCAAGCAGAAATGTACTAATGATCGTGAAATCTTTAAATAGAGAACTTACACACAAAAATAGAGAATAAGTTTCTCCTTATTACATTTGAAATTATATTTTCTTTTCTTTAAATTTTTATGAAGTAATTTTATTGGATGAACAAACTGTTTGACCTTTCTTGGTCTCTGCCATCTTTAAAATTAGTACAAGATTTGTTTTCATGTATTGCAAAGAAACTATAAAAATAATCCTAAGCCTTTTCCAACTCATCTAATTTCCTTTTGACTGTGAGTTTTTCCCTAAAAGCAGCATATCTAGTTTCCTACCTCCCTCTTTTTTTGTGAAAATTAAATGAGATAATGGGTGTAAAGCACTGAACCTAATACCTAACTTACAGTACCAATTCAATGATTATATTATATAATATATATAACTTAAAATTTTCTAAATGTTCTGGCCTCTTCCTATCTATCAAGCCCATATTTCACTTTAAATGGTGCAATAAAATAACACAAAGTTTGGGATCAGATGTCTAGGTTTGAAAGACTTCTTATCCAAGATGATAAACTTCCCAAGATGATTGGGAAGTTTATGATGATTGCTTAAATTGGATAAATTGCTTGACCTTTCTAAGTGCCTTCAAAACTTTTTCACTTGAAGGCTCACAGAAATTAATTTTTTAATGACCTACTATGGCAAATATAAGAAACTGTTTGAGCCGGGCTTGGTGGCTCAGTCTGTAATCCCGCACCTTGGGAGGCTGAGGTGAGTGGATTGCCTGAGCCTGCGGGTTCGAG